>NW_026459553.1:0-21871 GCF_021730395.1 Mercenaria mercenaria
GATCATGTTTATTTCAAGTTTCATGAAATTTCTACCAGTAGTACTGAGAAATGGCGGCGGACGGACGCACGCACGCACGGACGTGGACGGACGGACAACGCCATTCAAAACCCCCCTCCCGAAAAATAAAAAATATCATCGGCGGGGGATAATAACTTAAATCCTTCGGAAATAGCCAAGCATCGATTGAAGCTAACATATGCCTTCACTGCTTTGTAAATGGCCTAAATACAAGACTACATTACAGTTCAATTAATAATAAAAATAACCCCTCTGTTTTACAACGTTTCAGCTTTTACGCAATATAACATTACTTACAATAGCGTTATACTAACTCTAGGGCGTCAAATAAACGTTGACTATCATATAAACAGATCATTAATTCAAAGTCGATTGATTTTAAAGTACTTCTTCTCTGGGATTTAACGCCTTTTTCCAACAGTATTTCAGTTCATGTAACGGCGAACAGTTTAACCAAAACCAATGTTCCTGATTCTGTCCCAGTATACACCTCTTCTCCGCAAGTAACTGCCAACTTCCCCACATGAATCAGAGGTGAAGGACTATTGATTTCTTGACACAATGTCGTTAATAAATATCCGGAACATACGCCCCGCACGAGAATCAGATGTGCTAACCTCCATTTCCATATTTAAGTTTAATAAGGTTCCGACAAACCGCCCTTTCAGGCACAGTATAGCTTTCGCTATGTAAGAGTATAGACTCCCAAATGTGACAGTTATCCTTATAAAAGTAGGCCCACCTTACAATCTATAAGGTTAAAAATTAAGATAATATATTACAGTCTGTGTAAAATTGTTAAAATTGTTGTTTTATTTAAAATAAGTTACTATTCTGAAATTATAGTAGATAAATCAACTTAAGATAAAATTTATACAGATAATGTAAATGTAAATACCTCCCTTAATTTACGAACTATAATATAAACCAATCTATAGACTAAAAAAACTTTAGGAAATCTAATAAAAAATCTATCTTCATTTTAATAAATCGTTCTCCCGCAAGTAACTGCTAACTTCCCCACGATGTATATACATATCATAACCCGTATATGCAAGCCGTGTAGAACTCGTCCCAGCTTACAATTGAGATCACGTCCAGTACATTGGATGCCCGTGGGGTCAGGGCGGACATGTAAATTTACCATTTGGTCTTTCTAATTCCTATTTTGACAATATCTAATAGGTTTTCGACAGGTTCCGAGCCCCCTATCCCAAATTGAGATTATACCTATATCATACATTTTCCATGTAGGGGGGGTCTTGCTAGTTGATTGAGACCACGATAAAGTATCTCGGAGAAGCCCATGAGGTCAGGCAGTCATATACGCTACAAGGTAGGGTCGAAACGGTGTTTGTCCATGTCTGGAAGGTTTCGACCCAGCTGGTCCCTTTTGACCTAAACTTGTACCGCTTTTACACGTGGTCTACAAGGTACGGGTCCGGCTACAGATTAAGACCATAAAGTTGGTGAGCCATAGGTGTCAGGGCAGTTAATACATGGAGGTACGGTAATTGTAATTTATAAATACTGAATTTCAGCCGATAATGAACTAGAAATTTTGAACCCTAGTTCGAGTCTCTACACCCCAGGGACATATACATATAAAAATATGTTTTGGTAGATTCTTAGCCTTTACATTTAGCTACTTACAAGTCATAAGCATTGCCAGCAAGTTCATGACAGGTTAACAAAAGTGACCTAACTTGTTATATGCATAGCAGGCCCGACCCGGTGACCGTGAGAAGCTCCAATGGTATCATTGTGACTCAGTGAGGTAGTGGCTTGAGTTTTCAGACTGTCTTGACTGCTCTGACATTTCATATATTAGAGTATTACCGGATATTGACCTAGACTCTTGACTCCCACCGCCCGGTTCGAACCGACGTGGCCCTATTTTCTCAAGGTACTGGCATCCATTACAACAAGGTATCAATTTTTTTAAATCGGACGCGTAAGGTTATGAAAATAGACTCCTCCGACAAGGCCCAACCCACATTTGATATATAAGACTGCATTTTTTCACGAAAAATGATATATTTTGAACGGACCCTCCGACGAAACTGTCGGCGGTAAAAATACACAAACATAAATATCTGTTTTAGACAAATATTAAGATTTAATTTTAAAAGTTATTTCCCTTAAAATGTCATGTGTTTCCGAACATTCTACAATTATTTGAGTTAATGAAAAACACGGACTTTTTCCGTACAGAAAGTAAGAACTACAGTTTTTATCCTAGATTACATACAGACGGATGAATAAGTGTTGTCTTTTTGTCACACAATTTTTGCTAGTTGTCATTTCTATCATAATAAGTTTTTATTTGCGTTTATTTACCCAAAGTAAATTTTTATAAGCACTAATTGTTTTTTCCTTATTTTACAGCTTTTATTTTAGGCCACAAATGCAAAGTCAAGCAAAATGTTCCCGCGATGCAGAAAACGGATTTTTTATATCATTAGACAATATTTCCCCAACTACTAATAAAAGAATGGCTGTGACTAAAACAGAGCTGTGCGCCCGTGATATATTACAGACTCTGGTAAATACCGGAGTAAACTAAATAAGAACGACAAAAATATCTTAAATGTATAAAATAAAACACAATGCGTTGCGGACATGCAAAAAAATTGCGCAATTTTGCCGAGACTCCTAATTATAATCATATCCAGGCATGCGCAAAATGGCTGCATCAGCTCTGTCACTGAGAAATATCGAAAAGAAATTTCATTGATATCTTACTTTTAACGCTTTTATAGTAAAATATAATGGTGAATTTTTCGAAAAAAATCGACCAAGATTAGCGCTTTACGTCCCTAAAGCTAGTCAACAGATGGCACAGACGGACAAAAATAGCAATAATGATATTCACCAAAGCGGGGGTGTTACTTTTACGACCTAAGTTGATGTAAAATATTTTTTAGAAAGAAAACAAGGGTGTATTTTCGTGCATTTTTTTCCTTTTTGACATCTTGGCACCCATATTGAAGCCTGAGGCGACCCTAAGTTCGTTTGAGCCTTGCACTATACCTTTATGAAATAGCTCTTGATTAGTCCAACAAATGTCTGTCATTTATTACGATAACTTAAATGTACCTTTGGTAATATAGCTCATTGAAAATGCCGATTTTTGAAAAAAAACATATATCAACAGCATTGACTAAATTACCTCGACAGCGACAATTCCCGATATTTGCGCGATAGACTGTCGCGTGTGTCATTTGCACGTTGACGTGTGTCGCGTTTGAATAGTCGTTTTGTCATGTTTAAGCATTTAAGTCGACATTCACAATTTCACGACAATTGCGCCGATAATGATGTCCGATGGTCGTTGTACCTAACATTGTCGTGTGTCCTCGTTTGAATGACTTGTGTCATGTTTTAGGGTGACACCACAACAATCAACGCGACCACACGCCAAACACACAACATTCAACACGACACAAGAACATACTCGAACACTGAACAACGGTACGCAATTTTTACTGCCACATTTTTTGTCAAAACCTAAAGTTTGACAGGTTGACACAATCAAATGGTTAAAACGCTGTGTGTCGTTGACATTGTCATCCGTCACGTTTGCAATGTCGTCGTCTGTTGTGTGTCGCGTTGAATGCATGTGTCGCCCGTAATACATTCTATGCAAACACACGACATGACACTCGACAATGAACAACAACTAGCGCAACAATTAACATTCAAATGTAAAAATTCGTGTGTCGTTGCACAATGTCGTCCGCGCGTCGCACAGTCGTGCCTCCTGGCCCTCAAAGGGCGACACATACATTCAGAGTGGCACCAACCGATTCCGTACCCTATAGTTAATATGTGCATTTTACCCATTCAGATTTCAATTAAATGCAGATGTTTGTTAATACTTGTCTAAGCACATTGCCATGTATAGATATTCCTGTCCTTTCCCTAGGACAAAAGATTGTCTAAAACAGCGTGCACTCCGGTGACGTCAATAGTAGACCTTTTCGGCTAAATAGAAAAATGAACACCGACTACGTACATGTATACGTATTTCGACCAATTTCTAGGGGGTTTCTCAAAAGCACTGGACACTTTATGAATAGCAGTGATTTTAACGAATATTCAGCCGGAAAAATAAATAGTTCAAAACAAGAACTTAGTAATTAAAAGTCTTGCAACGAACCAAACAGTGCGATAAGTAAGATCAATCTTCCTCGGGGGGTCAAACCTCAGATTGCCAGCCAATGAGACTTAGTAATATTAACTAATTGTACTTATCGTTTGTTGTCTAAAGAAACATGGTGTTGAATAATATATACCACGGTTTTTTATTTGATTTTTATGAGAACAGTAAAAGGAACTGAAAAACGAACTTATTCACGGTGAAGTCCCGACGGACGACGAATTCGCATGCCTCACGGTCTACGACAAACGAAATTAAAACACAGCGGGTGGTAGTTCTGTTAAGATTCCATAATTGGTAGACTAACGGCTACTAGACAATAAATGAGCCGGCGGATTTCGCTCAGACTCGTTGTTTCCCTTTATTTGCGGTACATAGAAAATCCTGGTCGAAACATGAAGCTATTATAAAATTCACAAAAAATTTGCGAACCTTAATTTTGTGCAAATCTCCAACCATAATTTAAAGCTCTTCCTCTAAACAGTATTATATACAAATAAACAGGCATAACATTTATAAATGGATAAAAGCATATGTGAAACAACAGTAATGCACAAACAAAAATTTACTACGAGTAGCCGCTTAGCAACAAAGAAATTGACAGTTAATTTAAAGGGGCAACTTAAATTAACTGCCCGAGAATCGACGATAATATATGTGGATAGCCTTGCGAAATAAACGCCAAATTATAACAATATTGTCTTTCATACTTTAATGTGTAGGATATGGATTAAAAACAAATACTTGTAATTATTAAAGAAGAAGCGAACGAATGTTTTTAATATTCGAGGATAATCCTTACTTTTGCCAGATTATAACATTTTTATTGCAAACTGGACTCTTGGGCTAGGAGGCAGTAGTGCATCTGTTAAAAGTACTGCAATATTCATTGAGAGAAAAGCGATTAAAATGTCTTAATGAGATTTTAGAATATTTCCTGACTGAGACAATAACTAAAAATGCTGGTATTACGATGAATTTGCAACCGGAATACATAATCGTTTTTAATTACTTTTCTGACAGACCTCGCCCCCTGATTTTTCTAGTGGTCATCGCTTAATATTGAATTGAAGAATAGTTTGATGGCCTCTAATTTCTTATGAAATATGGTTATGAATTCCAAAGTTATGTTTACATATCACACTAGCACAGAACTATAGAGCGGAAATTAGAGTAGCAAATATATTCTATCATTGTGTAATTATCTATTAGCTAGAATATTCAAATTCCATACAGGCGAAATGCATGGGATATTTATCTTTTATATATACCCGCTTACAAAGAAACAAGTTTTCTTTTATACCAGTTTTACCTCTCAAGCATAACAGGTTTCCTTTATCTTACTTTTTCCTGTTAACTTTATTGCTTTTCCCTATTATAATTATTAGATTTAATAATATTAAGATGTGATCCAAAATAAATTGAATTAGGTCAAATAAATAATCAAAATATACATCATTTGATTTATTACCTCCCTTAATAATTTTTGAATTTTCCCAAGTTTTCCCGTGGAAACCTTTAGCTTTCTGTAAGTGCGCGGTTTCAATTTAATAGAAAGTATTACACATAATTTGGCGGGTGTACGTCGATTGTAACTTTTGTTTAACTTTGACGTCACCTCCGTGATTCCGTACAAACAAGGTAGCAGTGCCAAAACAAGAAGGCGCCGAGATACTATTATATGATTCACATGTATATTTTATTGATTTTTTTTATGATTTTAGATCACAACAGTATGTAGTTTGTGTGTGATTGGTCCTCAATACCATACTGAGAATGTTAAATTACATTAATTAATTAAATTTTTTTTTTTTTTTTTTTTTTTTTTTTGGTTTTGTGGGGTGTATTACAAGCCCCTCCAGTACATTTTGGTTCGATCGTGTAACCTAGTCGTCATTTTGGCATACAAGTATTCAATGTAGATAATTGTAGATACCAACTTTTTCATTAGAAAAAGAATAGGGCGAATGTAAATATTGCTACTGCTATTGCTATTGAAAGGGAGTATTTTAAAACGATGTGAAAATATCTCTTAGCCAAAACCATATTTCAATTTATATTAATAAAATATAAACCTAACATAACATTTGATTCAAAAGTTCAAAGATAAGGCACTTATCCGAAAAAAATTTTGTAAAACGTTAAAAGTAATAGGCGAGTAATTTTGTGCTTACACAAAATCTCCATCAGGGGCATTTTGCTGCCACACCACTAAACAGGTTACGGATTATTTGATTGGATCGAAGTCGACAGCTCTTAAAAATTCTCTGTATTTGGGTTCGGAGTTTGATGACTTACGCGTTTTTCATACGTAACATCTACGTAAAATAAAAGACGTACAAAAACACATGTTAATAACTTATTACGGATAATGACTTTGTTTCTAATTTAATATAAAAATAACGCGGACAAATGGATAACAATATTTGAACGCTGGCTAAAAATTCTAAATATGGATTTTTTTAAAATCAACCATTAAAAATGGTCACATCAAAATAGTACGTTCTGCCGTCATTCCAGAACAAGAGTTACCGGGAATTGTTAGGAGTCGATCTCGCATCCACTGACACCAAGCAAAAAATAATATTATTGAACCGATGTGAGTACCGATTGCGTCACAGAGGGTCATAAGTGTTACATAAACAACTGTTTACAAGTTGCGTGCACATCATTTACTATGTAAACACAACCAAGAAACTCTCTTAACAAAGGACTAAATTTTAACATTTTTTTTTAAAATTCCACTTGAACCAAAATCAACGTTAATAGATATTCTTTTTTCCTCCAGTAAAACCTGTAACTGACAAGCAGAATGTTTACTTTCAGATTCACGATTTGCAATCAACTTGGATCTAAACATTAGATTTTCTTATAACAAGCAACTTTAAGTCATCACCCTCCTGATTAAAACAAACTCCCGTGTATCTGATGATGAGCTTCTCCCAAAGTAAAAATGCGAAGAAAAGTGGAAAATAACCATAAATATGTGCCGGCCCTGGTGTCAAGATATTTCTTTTTTGTTTCTGAAAGTGTATATTTTAGTAACAAAAGCTCCTATCAGCAAAATTCTAACTTGACACAAGGTCGGCTCACAATGAAAGGCGAGCATGTAATGAATAAACCTTGAGTAAAAACGGTAAAAATTGTGGACCTCGATTTATTGAAGGTCTCAGTCCGTACAAATCATAATTTATAAATTGTTATATGAATTTTAAAGAGATTTTTTACATTCTAAATATTAAGAGTTGGGGTGGCGCATTTCTTCAGATCATATCATATATACGACTCGTCCAAACTGTAAGGTGTAAAGGTACCAGAACGTCATATTAAAGGCCCTGACCTCCAGATTTTGGCTAAAAATGATCTTATGTAACAGGTGAGAACTGAAACACAATCACGAAGTTAATTAACATAAACGACATAAACAACAATGAAAACAACCACAACAAACAACAATCATAAATAATAATCTTTTACGAATCGGTTCGAAATATCCGTCCCGAGGTCACTTGCGAGAGGTTGAATAACTATATAATCAAAAATAATTTGAAAACAAGGACTCATCAAAACCTTCCGTATCTGATAAATCTGCGCAAAGTAATAAAAATAATAACTGTTAAATTCCGCCTACTGTGACAATATTCAAGACTCTCATTAGATGATGGAGTCAGTGCCCGCCTTTTAGTTTTGTCCAAATGACAGGTTTAGCAGCAGTTTTGTCCCCCCCCCCCAATGACCACGGTATTGACGAAAACCGCATTTCCAGACCACGTGATCCAAGAGTGGAGCGATGGCGTTTGGCAACCGTCAGTTTTATGCAAGCTAACTGTTTTACAAAATAAAATGAAATATGATTTATGGACGGATCTCCGAATATATTAAAATAGTGCTTTATTTGTTGCAAAAGTTTTATTCATTTCATATCATTGAATAATTAATGAATATTATGATAATTATCAAGTAAAAAGGAAAATTGTGTTTCGATCATACCATACCTTTTAAATTACTTTTTTAAAAGATCATTACAAATGTGACCCATTCATTTAGAAAGAAAAACATGTTGAGAATGTCTCGAGTGTTTTCCTGGTGTCTGTTGTTTATAATATTTGAAAATAATTCAATTCTGTCTTGTCCCAATTTTATTGGGATTGAATGTATATCATAATTCTCATGGTTGATCATTAGCTTGAGATGTGCGCAAACTGGGGAAATGGAATTTGTGAAAAGAAACGTGACATTACAACCCTAAATGTTTTTACTGCTTCAGAATAATGTAATATTTACATTTTAGACAGAACAGCCGTTGTGCAATTTTAGTATTATAAAATGGAGCATTACTTTATGAAACAAAAAATCCATATATAGATATGGTTGATTCTTTCTCCTAAAGTTAAATTCTTGTAACATAGACTGCAAGTTTATGACATTTATCATTTACCTTTTTTCAATAAAATGTATATAAATGATTACACTTTAAACAGGTATTTAAACCGTTTACATTATTTTAGGATTTTTTCAGCTAATGTATGTCAATAAAGACCCGAAAGATCGGGTTATCACCTACACTTTAGTTTTATTCGCATTATACGTATTAGTTTTCCATAAATCATTCTTTTATAGTATTAAGTTATTTATCATCATTAATTCCTTCTACATTCACTGAAGGAAAATTAATCACTTTCTATTCCATTGCACACACTTTTCATAGGTCTACCGGGAATCCCTCTGTGCTAATGCACTTCTGTTTATTACAATTACATAATCGATATAAGAAGCAGATAAGTTGGGAGGTGGATTTTGCAGATAGGGTCATCATCGTCTCATATTGTTAGTTTGGGAAATACTTCAACGGGTTTGGAATAGCCTGGAACATAATACGCATAAAAATAAGCGTCCCTTCTCGCTACTTTTCCCCCTATCGTGCCATTTCCTCTATCAGAGGTTCGTAAAAATCCCGTGGAACTATGGTGACCTTCTGTATGCATAATGTTTAGTTTCATGATCTGTCACACTTTAGAAGAATTTTATGTAATCACATAAATCGTTATTATACTGTTTACTTTTGAAGAAATGAATCATGGGTAAATGAAAAACTTACTGTTCAATTTGTTCGTGTTTTCACACCATTCTTCATTCACATAATTTTAAAAGTCATTATTAAGTATAGTAACTATTCAAGCAAAACTATTGCCCTGTGCTTCATATTAAAAAGTTGTCATTATATATTTTAAAAACCCATGTATAAGCTAAAAAAATTATGATGTATTAAGATTTAAACTTTGAACATGAGAATTTCCCCCTATTTCCAGAACCCACATCCTTATTTTTTCTTTATATCAGCCAACCTTAAAACCGGTAGATTAGAACAAATCTTTGGCACCCTGATTAATAATTAATTAAACTGACCATTTAGCAACGAAAACGTGAAGTCATAAAATGATGTAACATAGTGCTTAATAAAAAGATACTGACTGAAAGACAAACAGTGCAGATCATGAACAAACTGCATGGATGTGCAGGCAGATCTTGATCTGCATTGGTGGCAAATGTAGAATCACTTACGTCCAGAAGGCTAAATGTTAAAATATTAGATAACAAATTACTACGAGCAATATCAATTAACGCGTCTAATACATGACACTTTAACAAACTCGTAATTATTTTCCCAGTTACTATACATAGGCAGATTAACGATCGAGTGAGATTTATCTCTCTATCTTTCTTCTTTAATTAGCTAGCGAACTAAGTAATGTATTAATTTATGTTTACATATTTACATTATTGAGAAACACCAGGTTATATAAAGTTTATATGATTCTTTTAAGAAAAGCCATACATTTCTGTAACACATTCCAAAACGTTTTTCTCGCTTTTACTAAAACAACTTTTCACTGACATATGCACTTGGTTTTGCGGAAGTTTCAAAGGATTCGAAATCATGCATCTTAACATGAAACGGTTAGACAAGAATAACTTATTGCCCTCTATACTCTCGGCATGACATGCCCTAGGACTAACTAAAAAAGAATTTTACCGCCTCCAGCCACGTAGAATTTCCGGTGACAGATTGTCGGTGTTCTACGAAGATCTATCTTATCTTACCACCTACTGCGAAAGAAGACAGTCTTGTCGTCGTGTAAAAAATCAACAGTTACATTTATGTTTGCATTTTAATTGATCCAGTAATCTAGCAATTTTCAATATTTTCGCAAATTGGTTTCTGAATATTCAGAAATGTATCTAAACGTATTTTGATCTTTTATCTATTTTTTTTCAATTTTGGTGCATTTAGCTACACATACGGCGAAAAAAAAACACATGATAATCATTAACAAACTCGTTGTGATCACTATAATTTCGTATCTAAAAAAAAATCATCGGATTTTACAGTCTATAGAGAAAGTAAATAACCTTCAGTGTCCAAAATTACATTCATCGAGTTTGTTCACTATTGCCATTCGCGAAGGAATGACTGTTTCCCCCCCCCCCCCCCCCCCCCCCCCCACCGGGCAAAATCCCATGCCATGTACAATTTTATCAAGACGTGCAAAATCCCCGCTTTGATTCTGTTAAAAAAAATCTCTGAAAAAGATTATTGTAAACCTAAAAAAACAAGCAAATTCGATGAATTGGTATCCCCCGCCGAAAGGGTTTGTGGTGAGGAATGGCAAAAAGATATATCCGGCAAAAAGTTAAGGATGTTAATAAGAAGCAAATAATTTCATTAGTCAAAATCAATTTAACAGAAAACAAATGTTTAATTAAAGAGTACACAATAAATGTATGATACTTTGATCCGGACTAAAGAATTTATTTTGAATGGGATATGCTTACTGTAATAAGCTTAGCTTTTAAAATTAAATGCAGTTAATTGAAATGTGAGCTTGAAGTTTAACTGGAATGAAATATTGTCTTTCAGTGGTTTGGCACCAGGTGTTGCTGTTTTACATGTACATTTGAACTTAAAAGATCAGATGTCCTTAAGAGAACACAGATAAGATATCTTGAACATGGCTGAGGGCAAGGTTTGTGCAGTCACAACTTAACATGTTGAAGGTTTGAACATTTAAAAAAAAAAAAAAGGATGGAAATATATATATCTATATATAGATATATGTATATATTTATTTTTTTTAGGGGGTGGGGGTGCAGGGGAACGGGAGAGGAAACAAAATTTCACATGCTGATTATAAATATTGATTGAAAATTAAAAATTAAAAAAAAAAAAGGTAAAAGGGTGAAGTTGGAGTGGGGGAGGGGGGGGGCGGGGGGGCAGAGGATGCATGATCAGTGGTGGGCATGACTGGGGGGAGAAGTGAGGGGGGGGAATAGTACAACTTGGAAGGTTTGAAAAAAATCTAAAATAAATGAAAAAAAAAAAAAAAATTTGGGAGGGGGGGGGGAGTGGGGTTGGGAGGGGGAGGGGGTGTGACCAAGGCAAGTGGGTGACCAGGTGTGGGTGCGCAACTTCACATGTTTATAATAAATGTTCACAGAAAAGAATGAAAGAAATTTAATGAAATTCTGCCAAATGGTAAGTTTGTTATGTACAAATATGTGGATTTTTAGACAATTAAAGGGCAATAACTCTGAAGTTACAAAAAGAAATCCGTACAAAATTGTCTGTGCACAACCACATTATAGTGCTCTAAATTCTGTTAAAGTTTCATAGTTCTAGGTCAAATATATCAAAAGTTATGATGCAGAAATTGGCATATCTATATAGTACCCTATAATAGTTAACACTAGAAACTTCTAAGGGCCATAACCCTGGTGTTACTTGGGCAATCTGTCTGAAACTTGATGGGCCCCATAACCTCATAGTGGTGAACATGATTGTATATGAAGTTTGTTTGAAAAAAATCTAAAATAAGGAATGAATTTTTTTTTTTTGGAGGGGGGGGGGGGGTGGGTGTCGGGGGATGGGGGGGGGGGGGTGTGTGATCAAGGTAAGGGGGCGACCAGGTGTGGGTACACAACTTCACATGTTTACAATAAATGTTCATGGAAAAGAATGAAAGAAATTTAATGAAATTCTACAAAATGGTAAGTTTGTTATGTACAAATATGTGGATTTTTATACAATTAAAGGGCAATAACTCTTAATTTACAAATAAATCCAACCACATTATGGTGATCTGAATTCTGTTTAAGTTTCATAGTTCTAGGTCAAATATATCAAAAGTTATGATGCAGAAATTGCCATATTTATAGTACCCTATATAGTTAACACTAGAAACTTCTAAGGGCCATAACTCTGGTGTTACTCGGGCAATCTGACTGAAACTTGATGGGCCGCAAGAACTCATTGTGGTGAACATGTATATGAAGTTTTAAATAAATATTCCCAACCATTTCCTAGATATGGCTCCGGACGGACGGACGGACGGAAAGACGGAAGGACGGACGGACGGAAAGACGGACGGAAGGACGGACGGACGGACGGACAACGCCAAAACTATATCCCTCCGACTTTCGTCGGGGGATAATAATATGATAAACATAGATTTTTAAACGGAATGAAATGAAAATTTAGATACAATTAAAAAATTAAAGGCGCTCAAATTGCGAGGGGCGGCAGGCGTGGGGGTTGGGGGTTGTTTGAGGAAGTAGGTGGGGTGGGGAGAGGTGTGTGATGGGGGCGGGGGGGGTCGTCCGTATTCCCTTGCGAAATTATTTTGATATGCTGTTCACTCGGATAAAGATGTTTTGATCTTACATTTAAAATACAAATTTTTTATTTATTTATTTTGTGTTTTACTAATTTTACTAGTTTTGTTGTTTTCAACTTATATGAAATACGGCGCTGCCAATCCGACGGGAATTCTTTCTGCATACTCTTTATATCTGATATTTCAGTAAGTCTGACGTGTTACGAAAATAAGAGAAAGCTATGCAAATCTTTTTAAATAAGTAAACGCAATCATTTCGTCGAACGTGTCCAGACCAGACTAACGATGGAAAATAGTGTTGACGAGTAAAATGTAATAGTGGGTGCTCTGAATCTAGTCCCAAAATGCACCGACGCCGTCATTAACATAGTAATATTTAAAACTGTCCAGGATACCGCCTTTCGTACAAGTACACATAGCCTGGCCCTGGCTGCATGGCTATGTTTTATATAAATACTGAATCATTTTATAAGAAAATTTTAAGCCTCTGAAATAGCACAATTTATCTGTTTGGAGCCAGGGCAATAAAAATATCAATGTAGAAACAACCTGCTGGAGTTACTTTCCCTCTTAATGAAGAAAACAGATAAATGATAATAAGAACAAACATAGGACGGGAGCCAGTCTAATGTAGCCTACATCACTCTCCACGCTACATGCCTCGACGATGATGCTTTTTTCGTTAATTTGTTTCTCTAATAAAAATATCTGAATCCTGGAATGCAAAGTTGGAAATGGGCTACTTTGATTAGAATTTGATAAAAATGACAAATTTATTGCAAAACAAAAATATCACATTTTCAATGTTTTCGGTGTATTTTATTTACGAGCTGCATATCCGTACGTAGTCTAAAGATTGCTAATTTCTAGCTGTCAGTGGTAAAATCGAACATCTACATCTACATGGTACTTCCAACAGTTTTATAACTATGACTGGGAGGACATATTCAAGAGTTTAAATGTGTTATTTGTATGAAGGTCATAATATAATAGAAAAAAATGACAATAGGCTACGATCGAAAATCATAAAAAAAACTAGAAACAACAATAAAGGGAGCTAATAAAATAGCAATAAATTATTCAAATAAGAAATATTAGAGCTTATATAAATTATATTTTATCAAAAAGTGTCAATTATAATTTAAAGTCAGAATATAAACAGGAAATGATAATATACGATCATGACATTAAAGCTACAGAAATTTTGTAAACAGGTTGGTATATATTAAAATTACAGTATCGTTACTTAATTCATCGCAAGTAAAATGCACGATATTTAACCCGTGAAATTCTAGGTTTCGTGTCATAGTTTTTCAATTACATAAGAAAAAACACAGTTGATAAAAGACTGAAATGCCAATACTGCGACATAAACGACATTTGATAATGTCCAGTCTGCATTAAATTTAAGTTTGTACATTGACGAATTCCAAAAACTAACGACGAAGTTGTCCGTTTCTTACGCGATGGCACGATGATAAAACAACGATGGTACGATGGTGAAAACGCGACGACATGATGATGAAATCGCGATGGTACGATGGTGAAATGTCGATGTAATATCGCGTGTTCATCATCGTACCATCGCGTTTTCGCCATCGTAGATCGTCGTACCATCGCGTTTTCATCATCGTACCATCGCGTTTTCACCATCGTGTCATCGCGTTTTCACCATCATACTACGCATTTTCACCATCGCACAATCGCATTTTCACCATCGTACCATCGCCTTCCGGTGGTCATGCGCAGTGGTACAGTATATGTGTCAGTAAAATGCAGGCTTGATGCAATCTCATTTTCACATTGCACTATGTACCTTCTGCATCCTTACAAGAATAAGCTGAGTTTGAATAATACCATGTGACGTTTTATTACACCAAGCTTTTTAGTTAATTTCATGCATACATAAAATACAAAGAACGTGGCCTTGAAGATTTTACAGTTTTAATGAACTGAGCACTGAACATTCTGTAAAATATTTTGCAAAACAGCAGAATCTAAATGGTAAATTTCTTCTCACAAAATACATTGAGATACATTCATCTATTGTTGACAAAAATACAAGTGTACGGGACTACGCATTTCTAACCAGAAGGCGATGGTACGATGTTGAAAACGCGATGGTACGATGGTGAAACCACGATGGTACGATGATAATAACGCGATGGCACGATAGTGAAAACGCGATGGTACATGGTGAAAACGCGAGGTACGATTGTGCGATGGTGAAAACACGATGGTACGATGATGAAAACACGATATTACATCGACATTTCACCATCGTACCATCGCGATTAAATCATCGCGCCATCACCATCGTACCATTGTTGTTTCATCATCGTGCCATCGCACCATCGTACCATCGTGCATCGCGGTTTAGTATAAAATAAAAAGTCACGATTGTTCAAACGGAACACCGTAGTTTCTACTATCCTGTTTGCTGGAACGGGCGCGGGCGGTGTAGAGGGCCGTGCCGAATATCAAGACTTGACAAGATAGTTTTATAAATAAAATGTTGGACTGTCTTGATTTCTGATGAAGAGATAAAAGTTGAAACTAGAAAGAATGTGTTGTCTTGGTAATGTGTTCACATTAGTTACCTAAAAACTATCATCGTACTGTCGCGCTTCGCCATCGTACTGTTGTGTTATCACCATCGTACTGTCGCGCTTCACCATCGTGCCGTCGTACCTTGGCATGTGACAGTGAAAGTAGGATTTCAAATTATGAAATGCTGGTATATTTCTATATATACTAGAGTTCACAGGGAGCTGGCGCTGGCCCTAACGGAACACCGTAAAAAACACCTGGGCTTATAAGCACGACATATCAGCTTTACATCTACGAAAAAATATCTGAACTCAGACAAAACCACAAACAGTCACGGAGTAAGGTTTCATGGAGATTTTTTAAAACTTCGTCAAATCGTTCCAAGGTCATTTCTTATGATGTCTGAAAGTGTCATTTTATCCTACCACTATGCATTTTCCAGGCCAATATCTGTCTGCCGTGTAAACTTGAGCTTTATACAGTCAATGCAGGTTTATACCGTCAATGCAACTGACGGACTACTTTTTCAAGTATATGTGCTATAGGCAATGTAAACTTGGCTGTGTTCGAAGCTCAAACATTTCATCATTTAATGAGGAAGGCCACGGTAAATTTTTTTTAAAAAAAATTGGTTCACTCTATCCTAGTAAACCTCCGTACGGAATGGTACTGTGACGGTTTTTTAAAGACTGTGTGAATCGACCGTGGCTTTGTTTATTTGGCGTTCACTCATTTTTAGTTAGAAATTTACACAAATAACCAGATTTATTCGCCAATAATTTTTACATACATATAGTTCACAACAGATAATACAATGAACTGACGGGTGGAAATTGAACCGGAAGCAAATTATTTATTGAAAGGTTCGTTCCACGGCTCTATTTTATCCGAGTCAAAACCATTCTGCTTGTTTTGTACGCGAATGCCCTGTTAGCACCGATGATTTATAATACACTGAACTTCATAAGGCAAAGTATGAGGCATGAAATAATGTTTTATTGTAAGGAATCGTGTGTAACTGGATCAAGCAGACAAGGGGGTTGAACTTGAAGGGCGTAGGAATTCACAAGTGAGTGAAACTCTGGATTATTTTTGTATAGAAAAAACATCTTGAAATTAAGTATATGTTATACACAAATTTTATTGACTGCAGGATAAATAGAATATTAGGTTACTGTCTTTCTTAACTTAAGTTTATCAAACCTCGTCTCCGAAAGGTTTATCCCCCTCGGCAAGCCTCGGGTGGATAAACTTAAGTTAAGAAAGACAGTAACCTAATATTCTCTATATATGCCCCGGTTGTAAGGTATTTCCGTATTTGAGCTGCAGACTGCAGACCTAGAAATTTTATAAATATTTTCAAGTAATAAATACTGATTCTACAGAAGCATAAAAGGGTCATCAGACGCTAATATGTTTTACTACGTTACGTTACCATAGCGGAAAGGATATGCACTTTATTAATTTATTTTTCAACTTTTATCATATATAAAAAGCCTCAAAAGTATCATAAAGAAAGAATGTATATAAATAACAATATCGTAGTAAAAGGGTAGTTCTTTTTGCAAACTTGTATATACACTGGTATGGTGACTAAGTATTACTATTATGCATATTCACAAATATATATTAATATATACATTCGCCCTATTCTTTTCCATTGAAACTTTTGACGTTCATTTCGTATGAACAGTAAAAGGAAAGGCGCGAAAGTTACGTCATCGCTGCTTAGTGATAACTGATTGCTGTTTTGACGACGTCCGCGTATAGTCAGGGAGAACGTTCCTTATATGACGTCGCAGTTGTTCCGTCCGCTGAACAAAATGGCCAGGAAGCTGATTTTTATGCTAAATGCTACAAATTATATGCAATTCATAATATTATATAGTTCACAAATGGAAAGGAAATATAATGTAAATATAAGAAATGAAACTATTTTTTTTCGGTGTTCATGCGAAATGAACGACAGAATAGGATCCACAAATTAAACATGAATCGCTAGCGCGATTCATGGATTTGCCGATCCTATTCTGTCGTTCATTTCGCATGAACACCGAAACAAATCATTTCATTTCTTAATTATAACTCACATAAACGTCCAATGCAAATTTCCCATTAGTTTAACTTGAACAATTCTTCGCGCGGAGTATTTGTGATGGCTTTATGTGAGTGCAGCGGGCAGTGTATGTCGTAAATGAAGATATTTTCCTTTTGATTTGCAAAATTTCAAATTTTTATTTTAGATGTCTGCTCTAGCCAATAAAAATGGAATCAGATTAAACAATACAAACGAGAAAAATAAGTTTCACTAGAATAAAGAAGCATGAAAGAAATCAAAGTGCTGAAAAGAAAGCAATTTGTGTCGGACATCACTTTGGAAATTCATTTCGTTTTCAGTTGGATGAATGCATCTGAAAGAAGAGTTTTTTTCTTGTTTAATAATTTTATTTTCTATTTTATTTTAAATATTCATTTATTATATTGCTAACATTTTTTTTGCCACATTTATTGTCAATGATAGGGGGTATAGACCTTTTATTCCAACGAAATTCCGGATACTGCTTTTTAAAGTTAATTTATGCTAATTTTCAAACCTTTTTATTGTGTGTTAACTTTTATTAAGACTGTATATAAAGTTATATACCAGTACTGAAGTACATATTTAATAAATATCGTTAGAAATTATGTATTTTTAACTTTTATTATCACTAATTGCGACAACGTTTCGTCCCAGTGCCTTTATCAAGTCACATGCACAATTCTTAGATTACATATTTTGCAATTATTCTGGCTAACAAATACATGATAAGTAACCTTATATGGAATCACGGAAGTGACGTTTACGTGAACAATACAATCGACGTAGACCCGCCAAATTTGGGTTACATACTTTATACTTAAAAAAAAAAACATCCGCTACTTAAAGAAAGTTATAGGTTTCTACAAGACAACTCTTATTAAAAATAATAAAGGGAGGTAATTAATCAATGATGTATCTGAATTATTTTTTGGAAAACTGTATCTATTATTTATATAAGTCTTGGATCTTCGTTAAATATAATTAATAAAATAAGAAAATGAAAATTAAGAGGAAAAAGTAAGATAACTAAGACTTGTGTTTTTGTATTGCTAAACTGGTATAAAACCTACGAGCGGGAAGGAAAATCAGAGGTTATGACCAGGAAAAAGGGGTTTATTAATAAAACCCGGCCCGGCACAAACAACGGAAATAACCGATACCGATTACATATGTATACGGAAACCACCGGCAACTAGGTATTTCACTTGACATAAGCAAATACCTAAAATAACGAGATAGTTTAGGTGTTTCAATTAAACTCAATGGAGCTCGGCAATCAACATGTCATTTTGTGTAACGGGCAGACATGAAATAACACATGGCTGGACACTTTCAACAGAACTTGACAGACTAGTTAATGTTACGTCATTATGAACTACTTTCACAACTACTGTGTGACACTGGGTTTTGTACTACGGCGAAGGGGCCTTTACTGTGTCGGTACAGTCGCCTGCATGTGTTTTTCGTCCTACTGTTTCACAAACTGGCAGGTGGGTGGGTGGATGGGGGAAATATAAATAAGAACTGTCCTACAATTTTTAAGCAGGTGAAAATCGTTGATCTTGATAAATGCCAGTTAAATTAAAAACTTTGGCTATTGGTCTACAAGAGAAAGTGATTATAAAGCTATGAATATTAAGATAAACAAATGACTTTAACTTCTAAATATATATGTGACAGAATGTAACTTGATATCGACATGATATCATTCGTAATTATATAAGCCTTCCATCCGTAAGTTTCTGGTGGGTTTCGTACAATCGAAATCGGCTATTTCCGCGGTTTGGGCCGGGTCGGGTTTTATTAATACAACCGTAACCGCAAAAAGCCTTTTCACTCCTGCTTTCCGAGTAGATACTGACATCTTATTAATGTTTCTAGATAAATTAAATGCGCCAAATGGAATATAAAAATAAAAACAAACAATTCGGTTATGTCCATGACTTGTCATTCAGTTACAAATCGGTGAATTTCTTAAAGAAATATTTAAGTTAAGTAGTATTCTACATAATGATTGACATTAAGACCATTTCCTCATATTTCTGTAAATACTATGGTCAGGATTTGACGAATATACGTTTTATCGCTTTGTGTGAATTAAAACCTGCGCTAAGTTAAGTGGCAGGGGCCTGTTTCATATTATGGTCTAGTACGATTTTTTTTCATCATAAAACAGGTAGATCTGTAAAGGCATTTATATTCAAATGGTTACTAATAATAATTATAGAATGAAGGACTCCTGCGTATGAGTAATTACTGTGTAAAATAAACTAATGCTTGAAGCTTCATGTAGATGGTCTGGTCTAAAATCTTACCTAAGATACCGGAACTCAGATAAAATGGAAATGGTCATCCATCCATCCAGGTTTAGCTTAAATTTGTGGAAAAAGTGCATGGTTACAAATATGGTCGTACGCTTTATAAATATACATATGTTTTAGGCCAGTCATTTGCAGGTAATAAGGTACAGGTCACACAAGGATTGTATTTTGGACCATTTATATCTCAAAATTTAGTGTCTTGAAACTGGTGTTTCACTCTTTTTTTTATCATAGAAACAACAAAATCCGTTCGGCAGGCTAAAAATGTCACATGTTGAAGCGCAACAACAAAATTTATTTCTTTATATGGTATGATAAACAATTGTTGCGCTATAGCATAAAACGGAAGAAAGTTATATTTAGTCTCTATATTGGAATAATTATTGGTTATTAGATTTGTATAAGAATTGAGAAAATACGCTGGAAATATGCTTCAGATATTCGGCGACGTAATGGGTGGAATATTATTCCGAGAAATATGGAGTGCCCATTCTAGATGCAATACAAACATTTTGTTACATTTACAAAAGTATATTATTTCTATTTTAATGGTATAAATTCCTGTTTATAAAAACTTTTAAACGCAATGGCAGACATGAAACTGGTGTCACAAATGACGTCGCATGCCCTATATGATATTTATTTGGACGTCAACATTATATTAAAAAATATTGACGTTTCAGATTTCATTGGAACTCATAATAATTTAGATAGGTATCAAATAACAGACCGTATTCTATGGCTCACACGTCAGTAAATTTATATCAATGCAGTTCAAAAATGCTCAGAAAAGAAGTATTTAGCTTTAAAATGATCACACTCATTCAAATTTGGAAAAAAGTCCCTTTTTAAGCTGGATATTTTTCCAACTTTTTAAAGCTGGAAAAAATTCCAACTTTTAAAGCTGGAAAAATTTCCAACTTTATAAGCTGGAAAAAATTCCAACTCCTAAAATTGGAAAAAAATCCAATTGGATTTAGATTTTTTTAAAAACCATTTTAAACTGACTAAAAACATCGTTATTCACTACTTATGTTTAAGGGTGTTCATTGATCC
Organism: Mercenaria mercenaria; assembly: GCF_021730395.1. Taxonomy (NCBI): domain Eukaryota; kingdom Metazoa; phylum Mollusca; class Bivalvia; order Venerida; family Veneridae; genus Mercenaria; species Mercenaria mercenaria. Next base: position 20,863 of record NW_026459553.1, read on the forward strand.
TGTTTATAAGTGTTTACAATAAATCTGATTTTTTTTCTGAAAATATCCAATCGGATTTTTTTCCAGCTTTTTAAATGGGATTTTTTTATTTACCATAGTATGGATCTCAAACCAAGACAAAAAGATAGTAAAACACAAAAGTAACACAGATATGCCTTTAAATTTGTTATAAAAAATTTATCGTTTTCCGCCCGGAAAAAAATCCAGCCCGTCAAAATATTGGAAAAATGTCCGATTGGATTTGCAAAAATTCCAATCGGACGCCATATATCCGATTGGAAATTGGAAAAATCCAATTGGCCAAATTTTTTAAATCATCTTTTTTGTACATAAGGAAATTAATAATAATGCAAAACTATATCATTTATTGCTCCTTGGCCCCTAAACTACCATCCAAGCTAAAACAGAAGCTTCTAAGTCACTCAGAAATGGTAGTGAAGTTTGCCAAAATCCTGGTTTTGCAAAGATATCCTGGTGGCTGTTTAAAGCAAAAATAAAATATCTGATCTGAAATCTTGTGAAGAAAATTTAATCTAGCAATTAATTTATGATGGCCCCAGATACAAGTTAGGAAAACTATACAATGTTATGTATATTATGCTAGTCTATGAACTTGTGAAAAGTAACTGCCTATCTTTTCATCAGTTTTGTTGCATTTATAATAAATTTTTGATAGATGATGGCCACTGAATGTATCATTTTCATTTTTCAAAAAGCAAGATATTTACACAGAAACAAAATTAATTACCATTTAACCTGACATATATTATATAACTGCAAGCATTTTCTATAAAATAATGATGTAGGAATGTGATAAATTAAACAGTTTGATAAATAATTAGTATTCATAAGTTATTAAAAACACTTGATTATCAAGAATTTAGAATTAGCATCCATACTGTAACTTAGTTTGAAATGTAACACTGGTAGTCTCTTTCAACACTGTAACTATTACCCCCATGTAAATGTTACAAACATGGATATTGCACTTTAACATAAACATTAGTCA
>NW_026459554.1:0-64315 GCF_021730395.1 Mercenaria mercenaria
GATCATTTGACCCAAGTTTCATGATTATCCTTCAATGGGTTTAGGAGATACAGAGCGGACACAAAAATGAAGGCTCAAACATTTGACCTCGAGTTGTGGCCTTGACCTTGAGCCGACATGGCTGACTCATGGGTTCTACACATCGTCTTGATGAGGTGATCATTTGACCCAAGTTTCATGATAATCCTCCAAGGGGTTTAGGAGATACAGAGCGGACACTAAATGGATGGCTCAAAATTTTGACCTTGAGTGTTGACCTTAATCTTGAGCCGACATGGCTGACTCATGGGTTCCGCACATCAACTTGATGCGGTGATCATTTGACCTAAGTTTCATAAAAATCCTTTAAAGGTGTTTAGGAGATACAGAGCAGACAAGAAATGTTACAGACAGACGGACTGACGGAGACCATTCCTTTAACCCCCACAACTCATGGCAGGGGTTAAAAAAAAAGAGGGGTTGTGGGGGAGGGGAGGGAGTCTGATGTGGTGTGGGCACACAACTTCACATGTTGATAATAAATGTTCATGAAAAACAAGCAACTAACGCCTGATGGTGTTTTGGCCGTGTTTTTGGAATTAGGTGATAAGGAGTTTAAGTTCTAATAATGGCATACAATAAATAACCTCCAAAAGAGTGCCACACTCACGAAATATGCTCGTCTAAATAGATCTATTCAGTTAAAAATCATAAAAAGATTTTGAGTAATTTAAGGGTCATAATCGAAAAGTGCCAGGGGCGATTTGGGTGGTTATCGAACTTGTCGAGATATTAAGCCCACAAACATTGTCACCAAGTCTGGTAAAGATCGGATGAAAACTGTTCGACTTAGAACACATACAAGGTTAAATTCACAGATTTCAGTGTCATAATCAAAGAGTCCTAGGGCGATTTGACTGGTTATCAAACTTAGGCGAGAAATTATGCCCACAAACATTGTCAGCAAGTTTGGTGAAGATTTGATGAAAACTGTTCGACTTAGAGAGCAGGAAAGGTAAGTAAAAGGTAAAGGCAAATGTAAGTTTTATTTACCGTCGCTTGGTGAAACAATTATAATAAGCTCTACAGAGCTTTTCTGCAACTCTATATTAAGAACAGTTAAAACCAATTATACCTCACCCCAGCAATTTGCTGGTACCCATTTACAGCTGGGTCAACTGAGGCAATCATGATAAAGTGCCTTGCTCAAGGATACCCGGCAATGGGAGTAGCCAGGATTCGAACCAGGGGCCTTCACCTCCGTATGAAAGCGTCTTAGCCCTCTCACTGAAAAGGCTAAATTGGCAGTTTTTCGAGTTATAGTTTTCGAGGCATAATCTGAGAGTGCTCAAGGCATTTTGGATTATCAAACTTGGCCGATATATTATGCTCAAAAATATTATCAGCAAGTTTGGTGAAAATCGAATGAAAACTGTTCGACTTAAGAGAGCAGACAAGGCTAAATTCTCGTATTACGAGCTATTCAAGGGGCATAATCCAAGAGTGTCTGGGGCGATTTGGCTGGTTACTGAACTTTTTATAGTACGAGATATTATGCCCACAAACATTGTCAACATGTTTGGTGAAGATTTGATGAAAACTGTTCGACTTAGAGAGCAGACATGCTTTCAGACGCCGAATGCCAACCCGCCTGCAACGGTGTTCACACTAGAAACTTCTAAGGGTCATAACTCTGATATTACTTGGGCGACCTGACTGGACCTTGACAGGCCGCATTTCCCTATCGTGGTGTACATGTATATGAAGTTTTATTTAAATATTCCAAACGACTTTGTAGATATGGCTCCAGACGGACGACACCAAAACTATATCCCTCCACATTCGGCGGGAGATAACAATGTTATATAAACGCCCCTGGAGACCCTTAGCATCATGTATTGTTTTATCTGGAACTTGCAATAAAAGCAAAAATGTAATTTCCTGTTACAGATTAGATTATCAAAGAAAGAAACAAGTAAAAATGTAACTACAATATAGTAAATAAGTATTTATTCAAGTGATTATCTGCATTAACACACATTTATAAAAGAACAGGTACTTTTTACGTTAACTGTAATGATATGCTCTGTGTTGTTGACAGGTCTAAAACATATTCTTTTAGGGTAACAATTCCATAGACTACCGGTACTTGCGGCAAGTTAAGACATTATTTCAATTCAGCACCTTGTTTGTCAAAATCTACTTTGCAAACTTTTCTTTTTACTCTTTAGCAAACTTTCATTTTATACTCTAGTGCTGTGAAATATCCAGCATTTTTAGTTAATTAACGAAACTGCTGTAAAATTATTTAAACAAGAGGGCCATGATGGCCCTATATCGCTCACCTGTTATCATTTCACTCCAGGACAAGAAGGTCCTCAGAAAAAATATCTAAGTCCAAAGGACAGGAACAACAAAAGGAAGAAATTAAACCAAAAAGAAAAAAAAATCCTTACAAGGTACAGATATGTCAAAATTCACCTAAAAATTGGAGGTACCATCCATTTTGTACCACAGAAAAGTGGTCTCGGTTTTTCCCTATGGCCAATAATAAAAAAGTTACTAAAAACAAGCTATTTATAGTAACGTAAAAGGGAAGTAATTAAAAAAAATGATTGTAAGTTAACAAAAGAAGGATCTGCCAAATAAATCTGTTGACATAAATGAAATTTCAGATCAGTATCTTCATTAGTTACGGAGATATACCCATTTTAATTTGAAATAAAGGGAGGTAATTTGACATAAAATCAGTCCATAGTTATCTACCCTCATTGGCTCAGTCCAACTAATGACAATAATGAAATTTCAAATAAGTCCTATAAGTACTTACTGATATAAATCCATTTAGATTACAATCAGGGGAGGTAATCAGATATAAAATAACTCTGGAACCTACGAATGGATCTGATTTGTCATGGAATCCAATTTATTGTTGCTGAAGATATTTTGGAAGTTTGTATAAAAAAAAAACATAAATGAAGTCTCTATATGGCTGCAAAAGCCAAAATGGCCAATTTTGGACCTTTAAGGGGCCATAACTCTGGAACCCATGAAGGAATCTGGCCAGTTCAAGAAAGGAACCAAGATCTTGTGGTGATACAAGTTTTGTGCAAGTTTGGTTAAAATCAAATCATAAATGAAGCTGCTATTGTGCAGACAAGGTCAAATAGCTAATTTTGGCCCTTTCAGGGGCCATAACTCTGGAATCCATTAAGGGATCTGGCCGGTTCAAGAAAGGAACCGAGATCTTATGGTGACACAAGTTTTGTGCAAGTTTGATTAAATTCAAATCATAAATGAAGCTGCTATTGTGCAGACAAGGTCAAAATAGCTAATTCTGGCCCTTTCAGGGGCCATCACTCTGCAACCCATAAAGGAATCTGGCCAGTTCAAGAAAGGAACCAAGATCATATGGTGATATAAGTTGTGTGCAAGTTTGGTTAAAATAAAATCATAAATGAAGCTGCTATTGTGCAGACAAAGTAAAAATAGCTAATTCTGGCCCTTTCAGGGGCCATAACTCTGGAACCCATAATGGAATCTGACCAGTTCAAGAAAGGAACCAAGATCTTATGGTGATACAAGTTGTGTGCCAGTTTGGTAAAAATCAAATCGTAAATAAAGCTGCTATTGTGCAGACAAGGTCAAAATAGCTAATTTTGGCCCTTTCAGGGGCCATAACTCTGGAACCCATAATGGAATCTGACCAGTTCAAGAAAGGAACCAAGATCTTATGGTGATACAAGTTGTGTGCAAGTTTGGTTAAAATAAAATCATAAATGCAGACAAGAAATTGTTGACGGACGCACGGACGGACTGACGACAGAGGAAGGGTGATCACAAAAGCTCACCTTGTCACTATGTGACAGGTGAGCTAAAATAGGTAGCCTCTTTTACTGAGAGTATACCCTGAAAATGACTTTTGACTTAAACAGAACATAGTCTAGGTAAAAACTTTCAATTAATGGTCTCTTATCACGCTATAACAGTAGCCTATGCTGATTTGTACAATAATCCTGCCAATTTCGGCTCAACATATACTGTTTTCTTATGGTCTAAACCACATCAAGTGATAAATAGTTTATTATAATAAGAAAATTATCAAAATAGAAACAGGAAAGCTCGAGTCGAGTATCAAAACCGTATAAAAATCCATTAATGTCATATTACTTTCACAATTGAACTTATGACAAAAAATTGTTTTGGCCAACACTAGATGACTTTCCATAAAACAGTTATTTCAAAATGGAACAAAAAGAAATAAAAAGAGCTGTCCGTAAGACAGCGCGCTCAGTGCTTGACTCTAAAATAGAGCTTTGCCAGTTAAAACAAGGAGCTGCGTTCAATAAACGCTTGATGCCCCCAGTGGCATCCTTGTCGATAGATTTTGCACATAAGTCCAAAACGAGGTCAAGGTCAAACTGAGGTCAGGTGATGTCTGAAAATGAGGAATGGTCACAGGTTACATCTGCATTAGTATCAAGTCATTCTAGTAAGGGGTATTGATGCTAGACGAAACGGTCACATTTGGTTAACCTTGTACGTACGGACGGACGGACGAACGAACGAATGGACGGACGGACGGACAGGTCAATCACTATATGCCTCCTGCATCAGTAGATGCCGGGGGCATAAAAATCCAAGTTAAAAAGGGACATAACCCTGTCAAAATTCAAATCAGAGTTATGGAAATTGTGTCTCCTGATGTAGACTTTGGTAGTAAATAAATATTTTGAGTTTCAAGTCAAAAGCTTCAATAGTAACAGAAAAATTTGACTTTATCAAAAATTTTAACAAAAAATTCTAAGTAAGAAAGGGACATAATTCTGTCACAATTCAAATCAGAGTTATGGGGACTGTTTCTCTGTTGTAGACTTTGATGGTAAACAAGTATTTTAAGTTTCAAGTCAAAAGCTTTCATAGTAACAGAGATATTTGACTTTATCAAAAACATTAACTCATTCTGCCCGCGCGACGCATTAATGTGTCGACCAATTGTTATCTGAATACCGCGTGCCGCTTCTAGGCGGTGTTGTTATCTACATCTGGAAACCGCACGCCGCGTACATGCGTCTTTACAGTAATAGCTCTGAATTCCGCATGGCGCATGCAGTCGTCACATTTCATTGGTCTTAAATAAAATCTTTTAATTCTTTCTAACAAGTTGGACCAATCAAATTTTCTGTTGCATAACATATTTAAAACATAAATAAAACCGGATGTTGTGAAAAAAATAAATGCTTTCGTTGAAGAAAGCTGTAAAAGCGAGCGTCGTTCGAGTTATAATTTGTGATTTCTCGAAGCCTGAAAATTACGGATGATTCTTTATATGATCGAAACATAAAAAAATGAATAAATAAATAGATACCAACAAATATTCATTGAGAAATGACAGTTGAAATAATGCAACCCAAAAGTATATACATTTTCGCTCGTCGCTATGCGGCAAATAATGCCATCTGCGGGATCAAACAATTTTACGGCTAAATGAGTTTATTCTCATTATTATCATTCTTACGTTTTATTACAATAAAATTATCATTAAACATTGTGCCAGAATTTCATTTAAATCTGTCAAAATTTAACAGAGATAAATATAAAAACATAGCTATGGAGCTAGAAAGGGCGTTGAGTATATTCTTTATAAGTACGGTTCTAAACATTTGAGTGCGGAAAAAAATTGAATTATAAATGATCGGTTATTGTTATAAAAAATACACGTCAGTAAAGACAGACGTACATAATTACTGCACAAAAATAACGTGTAAGTATCATACCGAAATGCAAAACAAAAATTTCATAGAATCATTTTACACTTTCATACCGCGTGAACATTGTCACATCTTTACGTTGTGACAACGCACACAACACTGCCTGAACAAAACTGGTAGAACTGTGGATTATATCACTGAAAAGAAAATAACTAAAATATTTTCTTTTACATGTAAGATTAAACTTAATCTTCAACTCATGCACACCAGATCTTTAATTTTTACCTATGCGATATAACAATCCTCATGTGTGTATGAAAAAGTAAAAACATCTTCGTTGATATCTATTTATTTATTTATTCATCTATTTATTTTGTTGTTAAACTTCGAGACTGTCTTTAGAAACTCCACAAAATTGTTTCAAAATTCAAATTTTCGTAAAGTACATGTACATGTTTTCTGAAAATTAGCCCAAAATAATCTCATTTTCAGCACAATAATTTCTGTCTAAAATAGCTAAAATATTCATTTTATTACATCTTCATACTAAACACATACGCTATTTTTCTATGAGAAATAACTTTATTTTGATGCGTTTTGATTGCCTGGATGCGTATAAATGAGTAAAATCAGTGTTAGAAAATGACAATAATATGTATTTAAAAATATTTTTAAGAATTGTTCATATTTGTTGTTTTAATATGTGCATGATAAAATTTAGCATTTTATAAATGTTGTTTAGCCAAAACAAAATCTGACGAGAGAATACGGTCATTTGTTTTGTGTCTTTAATTCAACAGTCTGTTGAAATGACTGTACTACAAAGCTGCATGAAATTAACTTTGTTGCGTAGATACTTCAATTTACTTACAAGGAGTGCAAATTCCATACCTATTAGCACATATTTGATGTCATATGTCACTAATTAACAACAATATCCCAAGCAAAAAACTACAAAATCAATGTTATCTCTCTAAACATCTCTCGGTATTCAGGGTAGATTGGCTTATCAGCCTCCTAGGTCGCTGAAAGATAAATATCAGCAGAGTAGAAGTGGAGATAACGCTTTAGGGCAGAATGAGTTAACCAAAAATTCTAAATTAAAAAGGGGCATAATTCTGTCATGGGGATTGTTTCTTCTGGTGTAGACTTTGATATTAAATAACTATTTTAAATTTCAAGTCAATAGCTTTGATAGTAACAGAGATATTTGACTTGATCAAAAACTTTAATCAACGGTGACGCCGACGCCGGGGCGAGTACAATAGCTCTACTTTTTCTTCAAAAAGTCGAGCTAAAAACTAGTAGGTGGTTTTTGTCACAAAAACAGATGTCTCCCCCCTTTGTATACCTTTAGTTCTGGCGGCCATTTTTTGCAGAGAAGCAGAACGTGCCAGCGATAGGTATAACTAGGGTTGGTACTGATCACTCCTGTGAAGTTTCGTCGAAATCCATCCAGCAGTTTGACCAGTGAAAGTCGGACAAGATTTTTTGCTATCTTTAGCTAAAATTAATAGTCTGACTGCTATGGTGACCATTTTGTGAAGTGAAGCAGAACATGTCGGCGATATACATACCTAGTCTTGGTACTGATCACTCCTGTGAAGTTTCGTCGAAATCAGGCCAGCAGTTTGACCTGTGAAAGCTGGACAAGAATTTTCTATTTTTAGCTCTTGCGGCCATTTTTGCAGCAAAATGATATGTGCTGGTGACATGCACAACTAGGCTTGGTACTGATCACTCCTGTGAAGTTTTGTTGAAATCCGGCTGGAAGTTTGACTGGCGAAAGCCGGACAAGCTTAATGTGGATGGATGGACAGACGGCAAAGACAAAAACAATATGTCTTCCCCACCTATAGGGGAGACATAATTACCAATTTTATTTGAAACCTCGTGCATTTTTTAAAACATTTCTGCTCATTTTAATCTTACTAAAACAAAAACGAATTATAGGACTGAATGCCCTGGCTGAGACAGTATATGTAACATTTAATTCAGTCTTTTATCTTTCGACCCACACATAATATATCATTACCTTACATTATTAATGTTGACTGAAATACTGTTGAAAAATGGCGTTAACCCCAAAACAAACAAATACAGTCGAAACTCGGTATCTCAAACTCGCTTACCTCGAAATTCCGCTTAAGTCGAAGGAATTTTCAAGTACCGTCAGTTTCCTTCTTTATATATGTAATTCAACCCTGTTTACGTTAAAATTTGACTTACCGAGACTCCGGATGTGTCGAAATGGATTTTCAGTCCTGTCAGTAAAATTCAAGTGCATTGTAAACTTGGTAAGTCGAAGTGAGGAAAATATGTGATAAAATTTCACACATCTCTTTGAAAATGTGGTTGGGTTTTAACACCTGTCCATGTTTATTGCTTAACCAGAGAGCCGCGATGCCGACATATCAAAGGTGCGGCGATAATCAAAGTGAGATGATGTCATACTTGTTTGCACGTTTCATAATTATTATTGTTTGATGTAAACATTAGAGTTCTTAATCAGCGGTCATTTGTTTTTGAGACGCTTTGAAAATTGCTTTTAATTAAAACTAAACGTTCAAAATGTCAGACTGAAATGCTGTCAATCCTCCGGGAGAGAAACATGGTGCAACAAGGAACTTTGCTCAAAAACATTCGAGGTAATAGTATCATTTTCATTCTTCAAAAAAGTGGAAACTTTGGTAAAAACAAACTGTACGGAATCGTGTACGTGTATAGTGCCGACAGCATATACACAGCATCACGGGAACAGCTTTTAATTTTTTATTAAAACTTCTCGTAACTAAACCAATTATTTTTCGTCATTTCGTCCTTTCTCATAACTCGAATTTCGGTTATCTCGAAATAAAAAGCACGGTCCCTTGAAATTCGAGATAACGAGTTTCGACTGTACATTATTAATGTATATTTCTGTTAAGCCTTAGACAAGGCATGGGTTCTGACTATATACATGTATAATCATAAATAAACCAGGTGATAATAGCCTTAAATCGCTCACCTGACCAACTATTTCACCTTGTATATATGTAAGACATACTGAATTATGAATGGTAACAACTGTGCTTTGTATAAACAAGAAGACCATAAAGGCCCTGTATCGCTCACCTGACCTAAATGTCAGTCATTTTCACCAAGCTTTAAGACGATCAAACAGAAAATGTAGCCTCTAGAAAGTAAGCAAGGTTTTTCTATGATTTAAGGTAGTGACCAGGTTCCTTACCTCATGTGACCAAGTTTTAGACTTGAACTAGATACCCTTAAAAGCCATTTAATATTCTATGCTCATGCGCATGTGAGCTTAAAACATAAAACAGACCACTTGCCCTCATTGAACAAATCTGAGAGAGGACGTTACAAGAATGCTACAGATCAAGTTAAATGAAGATTCACCAAGCAGTAATGGGACAAAGGTAAAGATATTTCTAATTTTAGTGGCCCCTCAAAGAAGCCAAGTGCTACAGCTAATCATAGAAATACCTTTAATTAAGCCTTAAATACCTCAGCTAAATTTGACTATTTGACCTTGTATATATTATGTAAGACATACTGAATCATGAACGGTAACAACTGTTTAACCATGTAAAGTGCCTATAAACATGTTAATCATGAAAAGGGTGCTATATAAATCTGGTAAAAGTTCCACAATTTGAAAAAAAATAAGAGAAGATTTTATAAGAATACTACTTGCAAAGTTTGACCAAGATCCAGAAAGCGTCTCATGAGAAGTTGTTTAATAGTAATTCTACTTTTAATTCTAACGACCCTAAATAAGGTTCAAAGTGCCCCATTGAAATAATAATTAAGAGAGAATCTTAGTTTGATGGACGTATCTCAAGAAGTTCATGAGAAAAACTGAATTAAAACTATTTCTATATTTAGCTGCTGCAGCAGCCCCTAAAAGGGGTAAAATGTCCATAAACTTAAAGAGATAACCTTGCTGGGATGCTACTGACCTAGTCAGGTGACTTGCAGTTATATGAGATGTTAAAGTTAAAATGTTGAAAATGGATGAAGGACCATCCACATATACTAATAGCTCAAACTAAACAAAGTTCAAGTTAGCTACAAAAATATATGAGAAACAAGAGCTGTCACTAATGGTGACAAATGCCCCCGCAGCACCTTGACCATTGACCTGGTGACCTTGACCTTTGACCTGGTGACCCCAAAGTCAGTAGGGGTGGTGTACTCAGTAAGTACTATCAGCATGTGAAGTTTGAAGGTCCAGGGTGCAGTGGTTCACGAGTAAAGTGCCTTCATGCAAAAAGTTAACGTTGGCCCCTGTGACCTTGACCTCTGACCTGGTGACCCCAAAGTCAGTAGGGGTAGTGTACTCAATAAGTACTATCAGCATGTGAAGATTGAAGGTCCTGGGTGCAGTGGTTCGCGAGTAAAGTGCCTTCATGCAAAAAGTTAACGTTGGCCCCTGTGACCTTGACCTTTGACCTGGTGACCCCAAAGTCAGTAGGGGTAGTGTAATCAATAAGTACTACCAGCAAATTAAGTTTGAAGGTCCTGGGTGCAGTGGTTCGCGAGTAAAGTGCCTTCATGCAAAAAGTTAACGTTGGCCCCTGTGACCTTGACCTTTGATCTGGTGACCCCAAAGTCAGTAGGGGTGGTGTAATCAATAAGTACTATCAGCATGTGAAGTTTGAAGGTCCTGGGTGCAGTGGTTCGCGAGTAAAGTGCCTTCATGCAAAAAGTTAACGTTGTGACAAACGAACGGACGGACAGTTGAAAACTAATATGCCTCCCTTCAGGGGCATAAAAAAAACAACAACACAATAGCCAGATATTTAAAGAAAAGTTTTGGCATTACCTTAGATCCTGTTACATACTAGTGATCTATCATGTGTTACCATGTGAACTTGTATTTGATAACTTGTGGCCTCTAGTGTGTTAACTAGTTTTTCCTTTAATCTGACTTAGTGACCTAGTTTTTCAACCCACATGACCCAGATTTAAACTTGACCTAAAGATCATCAAGATTAACAATCTGACCAAGTTTCATGAAGATACAGTCATAAATGTGGCCTCTAGATTGTTGACAAGTTTTACGTTTGATTTGACGTGGTGACCTAGTTTCTGACCCCACCTGACCCAGATTGGAACTTAACCTTAAGATCATTAAGATTAACATTTTGGCCAAGTTTCATAAAGATATGGTCATAAATGTGGTCTCTATAGAGTGTTCACTAGGTTTTTTTTTTTTTGACCTGGTGACCTAGTTTTTGACCCTATATGACCAAGATTCCAACTTGGCCTAAAGATCATCAAGATTAACATTCTGACCAAGCTTCATGAAGATACAGTCATAAATGTGACCTCTATATTGTTAACAAGCTTTATTTTTTATTTGACCTGGTGACCTAGTTTTTTATACAATATGACCCAGATTCGAACCTGACCTAAAGATCATCAAGATTAACATTCTTACCAAGTTTCATTAAGATATGGCCATGAATGTGGCCTCTAGACTGTTAAGTAGCTTTTCCTTTGATTTGATCTGGTGACCTAGTTTTTGACCCCACCTAAGCCAGATTTGAACTTGACCTAAAGATCATCAAGATTAACATTCTGACCATGTTTCATTAACATATGGTCATAAATGTGGCCTCTAGAGTGTTAACTAGCTTTTCCCTTGATTTGTCCTGGTGATCTAGTTTCTGACCCCACATGACCCAGTTTCGAACTTGACCTAAAGATCATCATGATTAACATTCTTACTAAGTTTCATGAAGATACAGTCTTAAATGTGGCCTCTAGAGTGTTAACAAGCTTTTCCATTGATTTGACCTGGTGACCTAAATTTTGAATCCAGATGACCCAATATCGAACTCATCAAAGATTTTATTGAGAGTAACATTCTTACCAAGTTTAATTAAGACTGGACCAAAATTGTGACCTCTAGAGTGTTAACAAGCTTTTCCTTTGATTTGACCTGGTGACCTAGTTTTTGACCCCAGATGACCCAATATCAAACTCGTCCAAGATTTTATTGAGGGTAACATTCTGACCAAGTTTCATTAAGATTGGGCCGAAATTTTGACCTCTAGAGTGTTAACAGTCAAATTGTTGATGACGGACAACGGTCACAGAGCGATCACAAAAGCTCCCCTTGAGCTAAAAAAAATATGAAGATAAGGTAGAAAAAGAATCCTCTAAAGTGTTAACAAAGTGTTTCTACGATTTGACCTAGTGACCTTGCCTATTTTTTTTGAGATTTTACTGAACAGGCAATTATCTTATGACATCTGTTCACCACAGACTAAAGAACTACATACTGACAGTAAACCATTTTCAGTCTAAATATCACCATAACATTGATCTTTGACCAAGTTTCAATTTTGACATTTTTTTTTTTGGATCCAATGTTGCAACACAAATATTGACATTTATATGCCAAAGGGTACTCAAGTTATTGATCAGAGAAATCAAATAATCTAAATTAGATGGATGGACCAACCAGCATGAGCAAAGCAATATAACACTCCACTTTGAGGAATGCATAATAAATATCACACTTTAGTACATGTGAAACACACTCTAATAGTTTCTAGAAAATGAAACAACTACCTTTATATATTCTTATTAAACATTCTAATATGCTTGTTTCTGTTAAAACAAGGTTATGTAAAAATGATGTCATGTTAACGGGCGATGACGTCAATGATTTTATTGCTACAAAGAAACAGCGCTACTATACTTTATCTACTGTTTTACATTAAGGGCATATTAGAATCAAAATATTGTCTAGCAAAATCATGTTTTACTAAAATTACTACACTCAAAATCGGTTATACTCCGCCGGAATAATTTTCTTAAGCTATTCTCTTGTGAAATTATTCTGTGGACGTATAACTTCTTTTCCTGTATTAATAATGTTAAAACACGATTTTTCAATACATTATTTCTAAAATATGAAGTAAAAATATTGCTGAAAAAGCATTAAAATCCAAATATAGAAGCATTTTATCTTCATCAAACAAATAAAAAGTACATGCAAATGAATCTGTTAAGAACACCATTCAAGAGCAAATACTTCGCTTCAATATCAGGTGGCTTTTTTTCTGTCTTGCCAATTCTTTAGTGAATTAATCTATCCTGAGCAAGAAACTCTCTACAACGAACAGTCTTAAAAATGGTATTTCTCAAAATAGATAGGTCTTTAATGACTAAATCAAATAGACAAAATTAAAATGTATATATACAAACCAATTGAGAACTAAAATCATAATCTTAATGTATACTTTTAATTTATTTTATGCATTTCCTTTTCAATTTTCACTTTGAAAAATTGGTTAAAAAGGGTTAAAATTGTAAAATAATCTTGGGAAATGTAGTAGTGCTAACAGGTCAACAAGCCAATACTATTCATTCAACTTAAAATTAATTATGTATTTCCAGTAATATACAAATATAGAATGCAAAAAATACAAAGATAATCAAAATATATTCAGAAGAAAAAATGGAAATAGAATTGTTGTGACAATTATATAGAGAACATTTGTTTTAGTGTGAGACTGATGTATGTTCATCTAGTGAACACCTAATGCTATATTTAGTTTATGCATATTTATTCCAGAGAGTGCATACTAGACATGTGTACACTTACAACAAACAAGAGAAACCTCCTTGAATGAAGTATTTATGAGTGTTATTACATTAATTAAAGACAAATAAAATAAAATATAAGCTTGGGTTCAAAATGAGATTGTTAATAAAGTGAAATAAACACATTCCCCTTTCATACATTGTCTTTTCAGTGGTTTTAATCAAATTTTACCCTTACATCAGAATGTCACAATGTTTATCTAACAAGAGGTTTATTTACCTTACAGCGCTCACCTGTGTAAAAGGCTTCAAGTGTGTTTGTATAATGTAATGGTACAAGAACAGAGTTAGGTTTATATAATTAGCAAGGCTCTTGCTATTATGGTTTCAGAGAAGAAGATATTCAAAGTTTCTTATATATCAGCATGTCGTTTATACATCTCACACCCAGAGATGTGGCTATTTCTGACCCTAGGGCAGTAATTTGAACAACAGTAAAGAGTCAAACCCTGATATCAAAAACCAAATATCAAGGCTCTAGCTATTATTGCTTCAAAGAAGAAGACTTTTAAATTTTGATAGCTGAAAACATATTTTTAACCATAGTGGCCCATATGTTCAATGAACCAGAACCATTTAAACAACTTTGAAAAAGGCTATCCAGAGATCTTTTGTGTAAAGTTTCATCCAAATCCAATCTGTGGTTTTGGATGAGATGTCATTTAAAGAAATTGTTGATGATGGATGGTGGATGCACACACAATGGAAGACGGACACAGCGTGATCACAATATATCATTATGAGCAGTCTGTGCTTAGGCAAGCAAAAAAAAAGAAAATACAATACAGTTACATGAAAAATTTTAATTTGGTTTTTACAGTTTTACATGGGTGCCTGCATATTCTTCATGTTCATGTAAGCATTTGAGTAATTCTATACTAAAGCACATGTTTACCTAAAAAATGACAAAATACATATTGTTGATCTTCAAACCAAATACGCATTTTTGGTTGAGTTTACGGTAGCAATGACAATTTTCTTGAGTAATGTACCCTTTGGACATTATCTAAGGCTGAGGCAAGCATGTAGGTTTACCCGACCTTCAGTAAGCCTGTCTGATGGCTTATTCTCAACAAATAAATAAGGAAAGGATGAGAATGAAAGATAAGTCTTATAGAATTATTGACATATAAATCTGACCCTAAGCAAGGTGACAGTGAAGGTCAAGCTAAGTACCAAACATAATCTCTGAACATTCAGTTTATCAGGATATAATTTGTCAGATATTCACTGATAAAAATCAAATTGATATTTTCTTTTTATCTATAAATGTAAAATACTGACTGTTGTGATGAAAACATCTAAATATAGGTATCTACAAAATATGAAAATCAAGCAATAGATAAAACCAAGAAATAATCACATGGGGACCATGAAGGTCTTAATTCACTCACCTTCGCTTCATAGTTCGAACAGGTAAAAGCACCCAATAAACATTTCTTATAAAATAACTTTAACAAGAGCTCGTAGAACACGAAATGCCCCCCTTTATGCATTCAGTAACTGCACAAGAAACAGAAATCATTTGATCACTATGCGCTGGACATTTGACGTATTGACCTCAAATTAATGATTATGGGTCCTTTACCAGTCATAAGTGACCTCCGTATCAAAAGCAATCTTAGACCAAAGCATTCTCTAGTTATTAGGCCAAAAATGTTCTGTGTTCTGGGTCAATGTGACCTTGACCTTTTACCTACTGACCTTAAAATCAATAGGGGTCATCTGCTGGTTATGATCAACCTCATTATTAAGTTCCGTTATCCTAGGCCCAAGCGTTCTTAAGTTATCCTCCATATACGTTTAATTGTTCAGGGTCATTGTGGCCTTGACTTTGACATACTGACCTCAAAATCAATAGGGGTCATCTGCTGGTCATGACCAACCATCCTATTAAGTTTCGTGATCCTAGGTCCAAGCGTTCTCAAGTTATCGTCCGGAAACCATTTAACTGTTCCGGGTTACTGTGACCTTGACCTGCTTATCTCAAAATCAATAGGGGTCATCTGCTGGTCATGATCAACCTCCTTATCAACTTTCATGATCCTACGCCCAAGCATTCTTGAGTTATCATCCGGACACTGTTTAACTGTTCCGGGTCACTGTGACATTGACCTTTGACCTACTGACCTCAAAATCAATAAGGTTTATCTGCTGGTCATGACCAAGCTCCCTGTTAATACTCATAATCCTAGGCCCAAGCGTTCTTGAGTTATCATCGCAAAACCGTTTAACTGTTCCGGGTCACTTTGACCGTGACCTTTGACCTACTGACCTCAAAATAAATAAGGTTTATCTGCTGGTCATGACCAAGCTCCCTATCAATACTCATAATCCTAGGTCCAAGCGTTCTTGAGTTATCATCCGGAAACCGATTGGTGTACATACAGACCGACATCTGCAATACAATATACCCCTCCCTCTTTTAAGTGGGGCATAAAAATTGGCCTGCAAATGTTTTCATTCAAAACAGCAATACATGTAGACCTGTTTTATTAACATACTAAGATGGCTTTAACAATATAAGTGCAGGGTTGCTATTGGAGTTTGAAATTTTTTGTATTTTCAACATTGCCTAATTTTCTGATGTACTGGAATAATGTGAATAATCTTGGTAAAGAATCATCCCATTTGTGTGAAATGATTAAATAATCTGTCAAGTTGTTTCTTGAAGTTTTAACTATATACATAATGGGAAAACTGACCATGTCCTCTGGTGTCTGTTTTTGAGGAATTTGACTTATTTGAACAGCTGTAGTTTAGGGTAACTGTTCGCCAATAGACGCTGTTTGTCAACTGTCATTTGTGTAAAATTATTCTATAATCAGGCAAGCAGTTTTTTAGTTCCCACTATTTATATACATATAGGGACAAAAGATCATGCCTACTAATGGCCACAGTTTGAATTATGGAACTTTTAACACACTCAGTACAGGGTCTTTTAAGGAACAAGCTTACAAATTATTTCAATATTGGTCCAGCAGTTTATAACAAGAAGTTTTGTTAAGGTTTAGCAGTATATCAAAAACCACAGAAATGTTTAGTGACAAACAACATCTTTACAAACAACCTATCTGTCCAGTACATTTTTACTGTTCTGTGCTGTAGAATTGGATACTCAAATATTCTAAGAGTTGCCCCCCTCCCCTTTAAAAAAAATGCCATTTGTTAATGAGTTCTTAAAGTGCTGAACTGCCCAGAAGCATGGCCCCTTCATACAGTCCCTTTCCGGAATTCAATAAATATATGAGTAAATTGACAATGGTTTTTTAGAATAATATCAATGTTTTATATGCTGTTTAATTTTCATGTAAAACAATTCTTTCTTTCTATGATTTAATGATGTTCAAACTTTTTCTCCAAAACATGGACCCTAAGTTACAACTATATATTTACAGGGAAAAGTAACCAAAGAATTGTTAGATGAATCTGATTATTTGACCAAGCTCTAAGGTAAATTTCTGTGAAATTATTCCAAAATCTGACAACAGAAGATGTCATTTGAATATTTCTAACTGACTCCATAAGCAACCAAGCAGAACCGTTTGGAAAACTTTTGAATAGAACCATACCAGGAGAGATTTACTACAGATGACAGACAGTGATCACAAATGCTAAAAATACTGTAAAGCAAACAAACAGAATATAAACATTCTCAACAATCTATTGTTGTAATGATAGGTTTCCCTAACAATACAAGCATTCACAATTTTCTAAATAACACAGTCAGTCAACAAAATAAAAATACATATTTTTTAATACAATATGGTTCATCTGCGCCTGGGTCTTGCTGCATGATCAGTTGGTATATCCTTCACAGTAACACCTTTGACTTCAAGTTCCTCTGTCACCCTATCCAGATATGTAGGGTCGGGATACCCAAATCTGAAAAATGAAAAGATTACCACTATCACAGAGGGTGACTGAACAACTCAAAATGTTGCTTGAAAGTCTCAAAATTGATGTGACATGCCATCAAAAATGGAATATGGCTTGACAAGAGACCAACCAATGCCACTCATATTATCAACATAGCTCCCTATATACTTTGTACCAGGGGAATGATAATAAAAGGATTTGTATAAATAATATCACATCATCTTGATAATATTATCTATTAGTTACAGTTTGTTTACATGCAAAATACATTTACCTACTTCAGTCTTAATACTAACCCAAATACTCATTATAACTCAGAAAGTGCAATATTTGGACATAATACAAAAATGTGTTCAGAGATATTAAGCAGTACAATGTTGTGACAAAAGATAATTCCTACCGAAAATAGAAAGGAATTCAAAATAGTTAAAAGTAGAAAGGATACTGTATGAAACAATAGCATATCAACTAAAGCAACAAGAGATGCATTTTCTAAATGCAAAATCATGTCACAGGGTGTATGACCAAAGATGTTATTTTTTAGGTTTTAAGTTTAAAAGTGAAGACTATGATTATGGTGGTCAATGCATGTCATCTATATATTTCAGTTTAAAGATCTTGCCTGAAGGTTTTTTTGAGTGTTAATATGAACTAAATGGGGTCATTTATGTGGGCTATCCCATTAAAAATTCTGTTTCATAAGGTTTTAAGTTAATGTGGGCTGTATGTGGAATGGTAAAATCTGGTTATTCAGATTAAGGGCTATAACTCCAGTGAAAATCACTGAACAATAACATTTCACTCCTGGAAAGCAGTAAAGGACAAGTAGCACAGACATCATAAAATATGACAAATCAATGGTCATAACCTGCTGAAAATCATTAAGCTGGAACATGTCAATCATGTGCACAACTACGCTTCACCCTTGAGGTTTGGTGAATTTCGAACCAATGGTACAGGTCTTGCAGTATAAACACTGAAAAGTACAACAAAGCAAGGGTCACAGCTCCGCTGAAAATCAAAGGACCAGAACATGCTGAAAATATGCATAATTAGGCTTCGCAGTGATCACTCCTTTAAAGCTTTTGTGACATACAGACAGACCGACTAATGGACAGTATAAAATCACTATGTCTCCCCCACCACATGTGGGAGACATAATAACACATCAATCAATAGTCAGACTATACAAGTACTCCAACTTGTCTTAATGAGTGTAAATGTAAGGATTTATGGAGAAATGAAGGTACTAGAGACTGTTAACATTACAATGCAACATTTTTCTAATTATAGGACATACAACTCTCAATCTGATTTTAACTCGATAGAGATTTCATTGGAATATATATATTGTATGTAAATATTGTTAGGATTTATAAATAAGTGATTCATTTATTTGGATGGGTTGAAGAATTCAACGCCTCGAGTGAGGCTTGAACCTACATTAATGAGGGGCAAGTGATTTGAAGTCAATGACCTTAACCACTCGGCCACGGAGGCCCCTATTAAGAAGTGATGGTGCTTGAGCATAAACATAGTGAAATATGGAATTTTTGATAAATCAAGAGCACACAACTCTAGACTATCTAATCCCGTCAGACCTATTATATATCTTAATTTCTTTTATAGAGGTTCACTTTCTGCGTAAATATGAATAGGATTGAAGAAGAAATGATAGTGCTAGGGTTTATTATACATATTGCAATATAATTTTGTCTCAAGGGCCAATAACT
Source organism: Mercenaria mercenaria (assembly GCF_021730395.1). Lineage (NCBI taxonomy): Eukaryota > Metazoa > Mollusca > Bivalvia > Venerida > Veneridae > Mercenaria > Mercenaria mercenaria. The sequence continues at coordinate 18,926 of NW_026459554.1, forward strand.
CCACTAAAAACAGAAGGACCATGATGGTCCTGAATCGCTCACCTCTTCCCACATGACCCAGTTTTGAGTATGACGTCGTTTTTTCTATTATTTGACATAGTGACCTAGTTTTTGAGCTCATGTGACCCAGTTTTGAATTTGACCTAGATATTATCAAGATAAAAATTCTGACCAATTTTCATGAAGATCCATTGAAAACTATGGTCTCTAGAGAGGTCACAAGGTTTTTCTATTATTTGACCTATTGACCTAGTTTTCGAAGGTATGTGACCCTGTTTTGAACTTTACCTAGATATCATCAAGGTGAACATTCTCACTAATTTTCATGAAAATCTCATGAAAAATATGGCCCATAGAGAGGTCACAAGGTTTTTCTATTTTTATACCTACTGGCCTAGTTTTTGACCGCAGTTGACCCAGTTTCAAACTTGACCTAGATATCATCAAGATGAACATTCAGACCAACTTTCATACAGATCCCATGAAAAGTATGGCCTCTAGAGAGGTCACAAGGTTTTTTTATTATTTGACCTACTGACCTAGTTTTTTATGGCACGTGACTCAGTTTCAAACTTGACCTAGATATCATCAAGGTGAACAGTCTGACCAATTTTCATAAAGATCCATTCAAGGGTATGGCCTCTAGAGAGGTCACAAGGTTTTTCTATTTCAAGACCTACTGACCTAGTTTTTGATCGCAGTTGACCCAGTTTCAAACTTGACCTATATATCATCCAGATGAACATTCAGACCAACTTTCATACAGATCCCATGAAAAATATGGCCTTTAGAGAGGTCACAAGGTTTTTCTATTATTTGACCTAGTGACCTAGTTTTTGAAGGCACGTGACCCACTTTCAAACTTGACCTAAATATCATCAAGATGAACATTCAGACCAACTTTCATACAGATCCCATGAAAAATATGGCCTCTAGAGAGGTCACAAAGTTTTTCTATTTTTAGACCTACTGACCTAGTTTTTGACGGCACATGACCCAGTTTCGAACTTGACCTAGACATCATCAAGATAAACATTCAGACCAACTTTCATACAGATCCCATGAAATATATGGCCTCTAGAGAGGTCACAAAGTTTTTCTATTTTTAGACCTACTGACCTAGTTTTTGACGGCACATGACCCAGTTTCGAACTTGACCTAGACATCATCAAGATGAACATTCAGACCAACTTTCATACAGATCCCATGAAATATATGGCCTCTAGCGAGGTCACAAGGTTTTTCTATTTTTAGACCTACTGACCTAGTTTTTGACTGCATGTGACCCAGTTAAGAACTTGACCTAGATATCATCAAGATGAACATTCAGACCAACTTTCATACAGATCCCATGAAAAATATGGCCTTTAAAGAGGTCACAAGGTTTTTCTTTTATTTGACCTACCGACCTAGTTTTTGATGGCACATGACCCAATTTCAAACTTGACCTAGATATCATCAAGGTGAACGTTCTGACCAATTTTCATGAAGATCCCATGAAAAATATGACCTCCAGAGAGGTCACAAGGATTTTCTATTATTTGACCTACTGACCTAGTTTTTGAAGGTACGTGACCCAGTTTCGAATTTGACCTAGATATCATCAAGATGAACATTCTGACCAACTATCATGAAGATCTTGTGAAAAATATGGCCTCTAGAGAGGTCACAAGGTTTTTCTATTTTTAGACCTACTGACCTAGTTTTTGATGGCACGTGACCCAGTTTCAAACTTGACCTAATTATCATCAAGGTGAACATTCTGACCAACTTTCATAAAGATCCCATGAAAAATGTGACCTCTAGAGTGGTCACAAGCAAAAGTTTATGCACGGACGGACGCACGGACGGAGGGACGACGGACGCAGTGCGATCACAAAAGCTCACCTTGTCACTTTGTGACAGGTGAGCTAACAAGAGGTGTATGCCTATCATAATGTCCTGTCCTTTTTTTTGTCAGAATATCACTATGAACATGACCTTTGACCAATCAACATCAAACACAATAGGGGTCCTATTGACCATAGGCAACCATCTTATGAAGTTTGTGGATTGTAGGCTAAAGCAATCTTTGGATACTGCGCAGAAAGTGTTTTCAGTCTAGACATCACTGTGACCTTCTCTTTTGACAGACAGACCCCAAAACTATAGAGATCATCTACTGACCACGGGCAATTGTCCTATAAAATTTGAAACCATTAGGCCAGCAGGTTCTACAGTTACAGAGTGGAAACCATTTTCAGTCTCATGGTCACTGTGACCTTGACCTTTGACCAACAGATACCCCAAAACAATAGAGGTCATCAACAGACCCACAGGCAATCATCCTATGAATGTGACAACAGTTGGCCAATTACTCAGTAGAAAGTGCGAGCTCTAGAATGTTATATAGGTCTTCCTATTAATTGACCAGCAACAAACTCATCCAAAATTTTTTGAGGGTAATATTCTGTCAAAGTTTAATTAGGACTGGGTTTAAAATTGTAACTTTTTTAGAGTGTTAACAAACAAACTGTTGATAGCACATGACAAAGGACATATGGTGATCATAATAGCTCACCTTAGGTACCTTAGAGGCTAAAAATATGTCCCTTCTTCAAAGAGACTTATAGAATGCTTTGGTACAATTACACTTTTCCCCATATTATAATGCATAAATCAATACAACCACAAAGTGATAGTACATCCTTTCAAGTAAAGTTCCATATATGGTTAGCAAAACTCATCTCTTCATAACTTTTTGGAATACATTATTTTACTTTCAGTAATTCTCATATCCTAACAAGGGTGCCAGAATGTCACAATATACGCCCGTCACAGCAAATTTGTTTACACTAGCACCTGTATTTGCAAATGGAATTTTAATTTTCTAGTTGTTTACAATGTTTTTTTTTTTAGAAATTATTGTAATTCTTTTATTTTTCTAAGTCCACAAAAAAATCCTTACCAGGTAGAGAACCTTAAAATACACCCAAAATTTTGAAAGTAACATCAATGTTGTACCACAGAAAAGTGGTCTTGGTTTTTCCCTACGGCCAATTATAAAAAAGTTACAATGTAAGTTATTTATAGTAACAACTAAGGGAAGTTTAATCTTTAAAGAGAACAAAGTGCAAGAATGTCACAAATACGCCCGTCACAGCAAATTTTTTTACTCTAGCACCTGTATTTGCAAATGGAATTTTAATTTTGTGGTAATTTTTGTAATAACTAAGTGTTTTGTTTTTTCTAGTCCACAAAAAAACTCCTTACCAGGTAGAGATACCTTAAAATACACCTAAAATTGGGAAAGTAACATCTATGTTGTACCACAGAAAAGTGGTCTTGGTTTTTCCCTACGCTCAATTATAAAAAAGTTAAAAATATAAAGTTATTTATAGTAACAACAAAGGGGAAGTTAATCTTAAAAAAAAAAAAAAAAAAAAAAAAAAAAAAAAAAAATCAAAAAAAAAAAAATGTTAAGTCCTCACAAAAATCTTTACCAGGTGGGAGACGGTCAAATACACCTCAAATGGATGTAGCATGCATGTTGTACTACAGAAAAGTGGTCTCGATTTTTCCCTACGACTAGTAATGAAAAACTTACAATATAAGCTATTTTTAGTAACAACAAAGGGAAGTAATTCTAAAGAAGGGAACTGCACAGACACTTCGTCTCATGATGATGTATAATTGTGTCAAGTTACATCAAAATCCCTCCCTGCATGAAGAAAAATGCTTCGGACAAAGTCATTCTTGTATCTGACCTTTGGCCTCTAAGTGTGACCTTGACCTTAGACCTAGGGACCTGGTTCTGCGCATGACACTACGTCTGTGGTGGTGAACATTTGTTGCCAAGTTATATCAAAATCCCTCTATGCATGAAGAAGAAATGCTCCGGACAAGGTTTTCATTTTTGTATCCTTTGACCTCTAAGTGTGACCTTGACCTTAGACCAGAGGGCCTGGTTCTTGCGCGACACTCCCCCTCATGGTGGTGAACATTTGTGCCAAGTTATATCAAAATCCCTCTATGCATGAAGAAGAAATGCTCCGGACAAAGTTTTCATTTTGTATCCTTTGACCTCTAAGTGTGACCTTCACCTTAGACCTAGGGACCTGGTTCTTTCGCATGACACTCCTTCTCATGATGATGAACAATTGTGCCAACTTTCATCAAAATCCCCCCTTTTGCATGAAGAAGATATGCTCCGGACAAAGTCATTCTTGAATTTGACCTTTGACCTCTAAGTGTGACCTTGACCTTAGACCTAGGACCTGGTTTTTGCGCATGACACTCCGTCTCATGATGGTGAACAACTGTGGGCCCAAATTTCATCAAAATCCCTTCATGCATGTAGAAGATATGCTCCGGACAAGGTCTGTGGACGCCGCCCGCCCGCCCGCCCGCAAGCCAACCTGCCCACCCGCCCGCCCGCCAGGGGCGTTCCCATAATACGTCCCGTTTTTCAAACGGGCGTATAAAAAAAAAAAACAAAAAACAAAAAATCGAAAAAAAAAAAATTACAAGTCCACACAAAAATCCTTTTCTAGGTAGAGATAGCTCAAAATAAAACCTCAGAATTGGATGTAACATGCATGTTTTACTACACGAAAAGTGGTCTCGATTTTCCCTACGACTTGTAAATGAAAAAGTTACAATATAAGCTATTTATAGTAACAACAAATGGAATAATTCAAAAGAAGGACCAGTGCATGACACTCCGTCTCATGATGGTGTACAATTGGCCAAGTTACATCAAAATCCCTCCAGCATGAAGAAGAAAAGCTCCGCAAAGTCATTCTTGTATCTGACCTTTGACCTTTAAGTGTGACCTTGACCTTAGACCGAGGGACCTGGTTCTTGCGCATGACACTCCGTCTCATGTTGTGAACATTTGTGCCAAGTTGTATCAAAATCCCTCAATGCATGAAGAAGAAATGCTCTGGACAAAGTTTTCATTCTTGTATCCTTGACCTCTAAGTGTGACCTTGACCTTACCCTAGGGACCTGGTTCTTGGCATGACACTCCGTCTCATGATGGTGAAAAATTTTGCCAAGCTATATCAAAGTCCTTTCATGCATGAAGAAGAATGCTCTGGACAAAGTTTCATTCTTGTATCCTTTGACCTCTAAATGTGACCTTGACCTTAGCCCAGGGACCTGGGTTCTTGCGCATGACACTCCCTCTCATTATGGTGAACAACGGGGCCAAGCTACATCAAAATCATTCCATGCATGAAGAAGATATGCTCCGGGCAAGTCATTCTTGAATTTTTCATTCTTTTTATCCTTTGACCTCTAAGTGTGACCTTGACCTTAGACCTAGGGACCTGGTTTTGCGCATGACACTCCGTCTCATGATGATGAACAATTGTGCCAACTTTCATCAAAATCCCTCCATGCATGAAGAAGATATGCTCTGGACAAAGTCATTCTTGAATTTGACCTTTGACCTCTGTGACCTTGACCTTAGACCTAGGGACCTGGTTCTTGCGCATGACACTCCGTCTCATGATGGTGAACAACTGTGCCAAGTTTCATCAAAATCCCTCCATGCATGTAGAAGATATGCTCCGGACAAGGTCTGTGGACGCCGCCCGCCCGCCCGCCCATCCGCCCACCAGGGGCGTTCCCATAATACGTCCCGTTTTTCAAACGGGCGTATAAAAATGAAAAAGGTACTTTTTTACCATATTTCTAATATAAATTACATGAAGTGTAAAACCTCTTTCAATTGATAATTGCAAATGGTCACAAATAATGGTTCATACTGAGAGTGTGGTTTAGGGTCTGTCTTGTGGTGTATATCATTCCATGTTATCACACCATCTGCACCAGTAGTTCTCGACCTTCCAATGGTGAAGACTAACTTCCTTTTAAATGCTACTTTGAGCATATCACAAATCTCTCTTCCTTTCCTATTGTTTGGAAGATATGCTGTTCTTGTAATCCCTTTGTATCTTTGACCAGGACATGGATGATTATCCTAGAAATAAAACATAACATAGCTGGTGGCGAATAACTTATCAAACAATAAACAATTGCTATCTTTAGACAATAAGACATTATTATGTATACTGATTCATCACATGTTTGACGTCGCGGGATTGTGATAAAGCCATTGCATAAAAAAGATAATACACTAGTGTAATAAGCTTTGACATTTATGACTTTTCACAATGAATTTATTAAACAAGTTGAATAAAATTGATAAAATGCTCAACAGAGCCTCCATTTTATTATTTTATTCAACTTGTTTAATAAATTCAATATGAAAAGACACTCGTGTAATATAATGTTATTAATCAAGCAATTTCATATTGGCCTCGTTATTTGTCCAAGGGTTGTCGTATTGGCCCGAGGCCGTAGGCCCAGGGCCAATATGACTGCCCAAGGACAAATAATTATTATTCAACTTTCGACTGTTGGCGGTAACAGTATAAGAACCTTACGGCAGCTATGCGCATTCAGGTGAAAAATCTTGAAAAGTTGTTTAGACTTATTTTGGAAATCAGAATCATTTTAGCAGGTAAAACAGAATGAGTTGTATGAAGAACAATTATTGTTGATGTGATATAATCGAGAGTAACAAGTAGTTACCTTACTTTTTGAATTCCTATAGTGAGTTATCTTATCATTTGAACTGTGATAAACCTGCTTTAAAAATTTCCTTTTATGCTGCAGACGAGACACAAAATTGTACACATATGATGATGGGATTGTGTTATATACAACCAACCAAGCAAACATTATACAATCCCATGCTTCATTTAATTCTTATCTGAAATTGTTTGCAGTTCACAACTGACACTCTTTTTCGCCAATTTATTCATCCACTTTCCAGCCTTTGAATCGCTATTTACCATTGCACATAGAGTCCGCACTATCAAAATGTCTGTTAAAGATAAGTCTTATCCTTTTAATTAATCTGTGTTTCCGTATTTTCGTATTTTCTGACAGGAAACACTTGCATTTTACACAATACCGAATAAGCGAAAATATTGTTGTAATCTATGAAGACATACTTACCGCTTAGTTAAACTTGGTTATTACATGAACATGTTAGATGATTTTTTTTTTGTCAAAATGTGAAAAAAATTGTAATCTATAACTCTGATGTAAAACAAAATGGCGTCTTTTAAAAATCTAACTTAAGTGACTTCTCCGTATTGGCCCTCTCTTTTGAACCAATCAAAATGCTTGAATTCCGTATTGGCCCTGCTTTTCCCGTATAAGCCCTGTTTTTCTCATATTGACTCAGTTAAGTTTTGTATTAGCTCTGTCTGTTTCATATGATGTTTGCAACTGATCTAATACTGTGTGTAATATTGTAAAGTTGAATAATAATTAAGGTAATTGAACAAAAAACTCTGTCTGAAAGGCACATAATTTTTATTATCCCTCAGAAATTGAACATTAGACACGGAATATTTAACAAGAGGGTCATTGACCATAAAGCACACTCACCTGTGTAAAAGGCTTCAAGTTATTGGTACAAGTACAGAGTAAGGTTTTAGTGAATATCAAGGCTCTAGCTATTATGGATTCAGAGAAAAAATATCTTTTGCATTAGCCTATATTATATACATGTACATGTCACACATGTCTGACAAGAACGTTTTTCAAGTTCCTAGTACATGTATGTACATATATGGAAACAAGAGTGCAAGAATGTCACAATATATGCCCGTCACAGCAAATTTCTTTACTCTAGCACCTGTATTTGCAAATGGAATTTTAATTTTGTGGTTGTTTAGTAATAACTAAGTGTTTTGTTTTTCTAAGTCCACAAAAAAACTCCTTACCAGGTAGAGATACCTTAAAATACACCTAAAATACACCTAAAAAGTAACATCTATGTTGTACCACAGAAAAGTGGTCTTGGTTTTTCCCTACGGTCAATTATAAAAAAGTTACAATATAAGTTATTTATAGTAACAACTAAGGGCAGTTAATCTTAAAAAAAAAAAAAAAAAAAAAAAAAAAAAAAAAAAAAATCAAAAAAAAAAATTGTAAGTCCACACAAAAATCTTTACCAGGTAGAGACTGGTCAAAATACACCTCAAAATTGGATGTAGCATGCATGTTGTACTACAGAAAAGTGGTCTCGATTTTTCCCTACGACTAGTAATGAAAAACTTACAATATAAGCTATTTATAGTAACAACAAAGGGAAGTAATTCTAAAGAAGGGAACTGCGCATGACACTTCGTCTCATGATGGTGTATAATTGTGTCAAGTTACATCAAAATCCCTCCATGCATGAAGAAGAAATGCTTCGGACAAAGTCATTCTTGTATCTGACCTTTGGCCTCTAAGTGTGACCTTGACCTTAGACCTAGGGACCTGGTTCTTGCGCATGACACTACGTCTTGTGGTGGTGAACATTTGTGCCAAGTTATATCAAAATCCCTCTATGCATGAAGAAGAAATGCTCCGGACAAGGTTTTCATTCTTGTATCCTTTGACCTCTAAGTGTGACCTTGACCTTAGACCTAGAGACCTGGTTCTTGCGCATGACACTCCGCCTCATGGTGGTGAACATTTGTGCCAAGTTATATCAAAATCCCTCTATGCATGAAGAAGAAATGCTCCGGACAAAGTTTTCATTCTTGTATCCTTTGACCTCTAAGTGTGACCTTGACCTTAGACCTAGGGATCTGGTTCTTGCGCATGACACTCCTTCTCATGATGATGAACAATTGTGCCAACTTTCATCAAAATCCCTCTATGCATGAAGAAGATATGCTCCGGACAGTCATTCTTGAATTTGACCTTTGACCTCCAAGTGTGACCTTGACCTTAGACCTAGGGAGCTGGTTCTTGCGCATGACACTCCGTCTCATGATGGTGAACAACTGTGCCAAGTTTCATCAAAATCCCTTCATGCATGTAGAAGATATGCTCCGGACAAGGTCTGTGGACGCCGCCCGCCCACCCGCCAGGGGCGTTCCCATAATACGTCCCGTTTTTCAAACGGGCGTATAAAAATGAGCTTCCACTGGTGGCCATGATTTATGACAAATTAAAATATTTAGAACAATCTTGGTAGAAGGTCACACAAGGCCCATTTGTGTGAAATTATTCTCAAATTAGGCCAGCAATTTCATACAAGGCTAAAAGTTTCTGACAAGATTTTTGAAGATTCTACTTTTGGTTGCCAATTTTGGCAACCACAGTTCTAAATGGATTTTAATTCTTTGGATAATTTCTGTAAAGTTTTGTAAATCTGCCCAGTGGTTTTAAGATTTTTGAAATTTACACTATAGTTATATAGAGAAATTAAGCACCGCCCCCTGGTGGCCATACCAAACAGAACAGCTTTGGCAATTTTGGCAGAGGGTCACCTAGAGATCATTTCTACAAAATATGTTTGAAACCTGGTTAAAAGTTTCTGACAAGAAGATTTTTAAAGATTTTTTTTCAGCATGGATTTCAACTCTCTGGGTAATTTTGAAAGGGGGCCACCCAAGGATCATTTCTGTGAAGTTTGGTGTAACTCTGCTCAGTGATTTTGAAAAAAGATATTTTTTTAGAAATTGTAAACACAGGACACAAAACGGACATTGAGCAGTCACAAAAAGCTCATGAGCCTTTGGCTCAGTTGAGCTTAAAATTGTAAAAAAGTCTTACTTCTTGTGTTCCATCAGGAAATTTGTAAGTTATCTCTATCCTTCCACTACTTTCAAATCCTGCGCAGGAAGCCCTATCATTGATAACTACATCCATCCGCCCATATGGCTGATCCCCTGAAAAATAAATTAAGGAATGCAACATCACAATTAACAGCAGGCGAAAGACTTTCATTCCTCTTTATCATATCGTTTTCATACATGTAAATCATTCCAAGAACTTAAACTTCTGCTTATGCACCATAATATTAGCGAATTTTCAATCTCCAATTTACCTTGATGTTGCAGTGACAATAAATTTATACAGTTTTTTTAAGCCAAATAAGTATTTCAACAAAGTTCATTGGATTTTTGTTACAAAAAAACAAAGAGTCTTTTAAAATCAACAAAAGGCACAGCTTGGCCCAAGGTGCTCACTTGGGGAGAACTTTGACCTTTTGACTCAAACTTGCAAGATATTTTGCAAGTTTGTATCAAAGCATACCATAAACAAAGTCTCTATATGGCTGCAAAAGCCAAAATAGCAAATTTTGGCCCTTTAAGGGGCCATAACTCTGGAACCCACGATGGGATCTGGCCAGTTTTTGAAAGGAACTGTGATATTATGCCAATACAAGTTGTGTGCATGTTTCATTAAAGTTGAGTGCAAAATGTGGTCTCTACCGTGTTCACAAGCCAAAACAAGAGGACCATGATGGTCCTGAATCGCTCACCTATCTCCAAATGACCCAGTGTTCAACTGAGTATGACATCGTTATTTCTATTATTTGACATAGTGACCTAGTTTTTGAGCACTGTGACCTAGATATCATCAAGATAAAAAATTCTGACCAATTTTCATGAAGATCCATTGAAAAATATGGCCTCTAGAGAGGTCACAAGCTTTTTCTATTATTTGACCTATTGACCTAGTTTTTGAAGGCACATGACCCACTTTTAAACTTGACCTAGATATTATCAAGGTGAACATTCTCACCAATTTTCATGAAGATCTCGTGAAAAATATGGCCTCTAGAAAGGTCACAAGGTTTTTCTATTTTTCGACCTACTGACCTAGTTTTTGACCGCACATGACCCAGTTACTAACCTGACCTAGATATCATCAAGCTGAACATTCTCACCAATTTTCATGAAGATCCATTGAGAAATATGGCCTCTAGAGAGGTCACAAGGTTTTTTCTATTTTTAGACCTACTGACCTAGTTTTTGACCCCACGTGACCCAGTTTCGAATCTCACTTAGATATCATCAAGATGAACATTCTTACCAATATTCATGAAGATCTCATGAAAAATATGGCCTCTAGAGAGGTCACAAGGTTTTTCTATTTTTAGATCTACTGACCTAGTTTTTAACCCCACGTGACCCAGTTTCGAACTTGACCTAGATATCTTCAAGGTAAACATTCTGACCATTTTTCATCAAGATCCATTGAAAAATATCGCCTCTAGAGAGGTCACAAGGTTTTCCTATTTTTAGACCTACTGACCTAGTTTTTGACCGCACATGACCCAGTTTCGAACTTTATCTAGATATCATCAAGGTGAACAATCTGACCAATTTTCATGAAGATCCATTGAGAAATATGGCCACTAGAGAGGTCACAAGGTTTTTCTATTTTTAGATCTACTGACCTAGTTTTTGACCCCACATGACCCAGTTTCGAACTTGACCTAAATATCATCAAGGTGAACATTCTGACCAATATTCATGAAGATCTGATGAAAAATATGGCCTCTAGAGAGGTCACAAGGTTTTTCTATTTTTAGATCTACTGACCTAGTTTTTAATCCCACGTGACCCAGTTTCAAACTTGACCTAGATATCATCAAGATGAACATTCTGACCAATTTTCATGAAGATGCATTGAGATATATCGCCTCTAGAGAGGTCACAAGGTTTTTCTATTTTTAGACCTAATGACCTAGTTTTTGCCTACGTGACCCTGTTTCGAACTTGACCTAGATATCATCAAGATAAACATTTGACCAATATTCATGAAGATCTCATGAAAAATATGGCCTCTAGAGAGGTCAAAAGGTTTCTATTTTTAGACCTACTGACCTAGTTTTTGACCCCACGTGACCCAGTTTCGAACTTGACCTAGATATCATCAAGGTGAACATTCTGACCAATTTTCATGAAGATCTTGTGAAATATATGGCCGCTAGAGAGGTCACAAGGTTTTTCTATTTTTAGATCTACTGACCTAGTTTTTGATGGCACGTGATCCAGTTTCGAACTTGACCTAGATATCATCAAGATGAACATTCTGACCAACTTTCATAAAGATCCCATGAAAAAATGTGACCTCTAGAGTGGTCACAAGCAAAAGTTTACGGACGCACGGACGGACGACGGACACCGCGCGATCACAAAAGCTCACCTTGTCACTTTGTGACAGGTGAGCTAAAAAAGCAAATTTTGGCATTTAAGGGGCCATAACTCTGGAACCCATGAAGGGATCCAGCAGTTTTAAAAAGGAACCAAGACAATCATTTATGCCAATACAAGTGTGCAAGTTTGATTAAAGTTGATTGAAAATGTGGTCTCTTTGTGTTCAAAATCCCAAATTAGCAAATTTGGCCGTTAAAGGACCCATAACTCTGGAACCCATGATGGGATCTGGCCAGTTTTCAAAAGGAACCAAGATATTATGCCAATACAAGTTGTGTGCAAGTTTAATTAAAATTGATTTCAAAATGTGGTCTCTATTGTGTTCACAAGAAATTGTAAACGGACGACAGACAAAAGGACGGACGGACGACGGACAAAATGTGACCACAAATGCTCATCCTGTCACGTATCACCCTGTCACTACATGACAGGTGAGCTAAAACCAGAAATGAGCATACATAGTCAGTTTTTACAATATCTAAAGCTTTTTCTATTTTGGCTGTGAGGGCTTTAAAATAATGTAATCTTTATAGCAAACCAGATAGTGTCTAGTCCATAAAGTTCATGAGAAGGTTATTTAAAAAACCTTTAAGTTCTGGCAACCTCTACCTGCAGTCAAGCAGAAACTTCTGGAAGGCCCATGAACTCATCTAATAATACATCCAGCGAAATCTTTTAAGCATTTCATGATAAGCTGTTTAAAGATTTTCTGTTTTTAGTTCTAATAGGTGAAAATGGAGAGAGGAAAGGGCCCAGCAAGGATGCTTTGGAACAAGTCCATGAAGATCCATCAAAATGTCATTTAAAAAGTTTTTCTGTGTTAAGCTCTGTAACCCTAAACAAGGTCAGACATAACAATTTAAACAAGAACTGTCCATAAGACAGCCAAGCTCAACTACTCGAAATATTGCCCCAGATGCAGGAAAATATTTACTTAAAATGTTAAATATCAAGAGTTTTCAGTTCAAAAGGGGACTTTAATATGACCAAAGTGCATTTCAGAGTTATGAGACTGGCTGATATCAGCTAGTTTTATAACCAGAAGGCACATGTGATATTTCAATTCAATATCTGCATTAGTTTTGTAACTTGCATGTAAAACTTTTACCAGATTTATCTAAGTCCTAAAAAGAGTGCCAGAATGTCACAATATACGCCCGTCACAGCAAATTTCTTTACTCTAGCACTTGTATTTGGCAAATGGAATTTTAATTTTGTGGTTGTTTAGTAATCATTGAAAGGTCTTTTGTTTTTCTAAGTCCACAAAAAAAACTCTTACCAGGTAGAGATACATTAAAATACACCAAAAATTTGGGAAAAGTAACATCTAGTTGTTACCACAGAATAGTGGTCTTGGTTTTTCCCTACAGTCAATTATAAAAAAGTTACAATATAAGTTATTTATAGAAATTTAACTAAGTGAAGTTATCTTTAAAAAAAAAAAAAAAAAAAAAAAAAAATCCAAAACCCAAAATGTAAGTCCACACAAAAATTTTTACCAGGTAGAAAACTGGTCAAAATACACCCAAAATTGGATGTAGCATGCATGTTGTACTACAGAAAAGTGGTCTTGATTTTTTTTCCTACGACTAATAATGAAAAAGTTACAATATAAGCTATTTATAGCAACAACAAAGGGAAGTAATTCTAAAGAAGAGAACTGGTATGAAACTTCATCTCATGATGGTGTATAATTGGGGTCAAGTTACATCAAAATCCCTCCATGCATGAAGAAGAAAGCTTCGGAAAAAGTCATTCTTGTATCTGCCCTTTTGGGCCCTCTAAGTGTGACCTTGACCTTAGACCTAGGGACCTGGTTCTTGTGCATGACACTCAGTCTCGTGGTGGTGAACATTTGTGCCAAGTTATATCAAAATCCCTCTCTGCATGAAGAAAAAATGCTCCGGACAAAGTTTTCATTCTTGTATCCTTTGACCTCTAAGTGTGACCTTGACCTTTGACCTAGGGACCTGGTTCTTGCGACAACACCCCGTCTCATGATGGTGTACAACTGTGCCAACTTTCATCAAAATCCCTCCATGCATGAAGAAGATATGCTCCGGACAAAGTCATTCTTGAATTTGACATTTGCCTCTAAGTGTGACCTTGACCTAGACCTAGGGACCTGGTTCTTGCGCACGACACTCCGTCTCATGATGGTGAACAACTGTGCCAAGTTTCATCAAAATCCCTCCATGCATGTAGAAAATATGCTCTGGACAAAGTCTGCGGACGCCGCCCGCCCGCCCATTCGCCAGCCAGGGGCGTTCCCATAATACGTCCCGTTTTTCAAAAGAGCGTATAAAAAGGGGCTTTAATTTGCCAAAATAATGTCAGAGTAATGGGACTTGCCCCAGTGAGGTTGGTAATTGACTAGAAAAAGAAAATATAAGTTTAAAATCTATATGCCTTTTAGTAATACCTGTATGTACTTGCATGCAAAACTTTAACCAGAGTTTCTAAGTCCAAAAGGGGGCATAATTTGGCCAAAATGAAGTTCAGAGTTATGGGACTTGCTGTATCAACTTCGTTTATAACCTCGAAGACACATGTGAAGTTTCAATTCAATACCTGCATTAGTTTTGGAGATAGTAACTTGCATGTAAAACTTTAACCAGGATTTTCTAAGTCAAAAGGGGGCATAATTTGCCCAAAATACATGCCAGAGTTATGGGACTTGACCAAGTGATGTTGGTAATTGATCTAGAAAAAGAAAAAATAAGTTTCAAATCTATATGCCTTTTAGTAATAGCTGTATGTACTTGCACGCAAAACTTTAACAAGAATTTTCTGAGTCCAAAAGGGGGCATAATTTTGCAAAAATGAAGGTCAGAGTTATGGGACTTTAAGATATCAACTAGTTTTATAACCCCAAAGACACATGTGAAGTTTCAATTCAATACCTGCATTAGTTTTGGAGATAGTAACTTTCATGTAAAACTTTAACCAGAATTTTCTGTCCAAAAGGGGCATAATTTGCTCAAAAATACATGTAAGAGTTATGGGACTTGACACAGTGAGGTTGGTAATTGACCTAGAAAAAAAAAAAATAAATTTTAAAGCTATATGCCTGTAAATGATAGCTGTATGTACTTGCATGAAAAAAACTTATCAAGGTGTGACGCTGACGCCGACGCCGACGCCAGGGTGAGTAGAATAGCTAGATATTCTTCGAACGGGTGGTAGAATTAGTCGAGCTAATAAAACCGAGATATAACCATCAAGGATGCCACAGACCAAACTTGGCAAACATCCATCAAGTGATTATACGAAGTTTTTTAAAGCTTTTTCCCCTTTTAGGTCTTGCAGCTCCTAAAAAATTTGAACAAATATGAGAGGTACTAAAAAAACTTATATTTTTAATATGATATACCGACTTTTGACTATAACATATCTTGGCAGAGGAAGATAGTCAAAAGCCTCCATCTATTTTGGCTTGGGTCAAATGGAAGCATTATAAAAGTGAACGGCGTCAAAGATTAACGTCAACATACTCGTTTATTTACTTTCAGTTTCGTTTCAGGATACTTACCAGTTGTGTAAATAAATACCTTTTTTCATCCAGAATCATTTTTTTTTCATTATGAAACATTGTCTGTGCTAAAACAAGTGTAAACTTTGAAAACACTGGGGAAAAAATAACTAAATAATTATATAAACTAAAAGAAGTCCTCTTAGCTGAAATTTTAGATAAAAACATTGTGTTGCACTGCGAAAAAAAATGTGCATATCAGGAGTATACGGTCCCCTATATGTATAATATACGAATTTTCATATAAAAGGTATCTTTCCTGAAAGTATGATCAAAACCTACGCCTTAAACATACTTTTGGACCTTGATAATCCCTAACTTTGAATACTGACATAAACTGTTAAAACGTATTTATGCTAAGTATGAATGAACGGATTATGTGAGAAAACATGAATGTCCAATTAAAGAAAACGGAATTCCCTATATGGAATGTTCCATATACGGGAAAAATGTTTCCGTATACGCCCGTATATTAGAGGTATACGGAATGCGTACACTCCCGTATACGGAACCATTTTCCGCAGTGTTGGCAGTGATCAATGAGCGAAGCGGCAAGGGAGGTCACTGGTTGGAGTTTGAGTATGTTTTTGACAAGTTTCATATAGATCCATCATATGGGTTTATTGAGGTGCTTAAAAGTTTTTTTACTTTTAGTTCTGGTGGCCCTAAGAGAGGATAGTGAAATAATTTGAACAAAATTTGTGAAAAGTCTTACAAGAATGCTACAGACCAAGTTGGTGAAAATCAATTAAGTGGCTCATGAAAATACAAACATTTTTAAAGGTTGTTTGTTTTCTATTTCTGCTTTAACAGCCCCCATTTACAGACAAAGTTTCATAAAAAAACTGTCAAGTGGTTCTTGAGAAGAAAGAGGGTTTTTTTTTTTATTTAGCTCTGGTGGCCCTTGAATAAATTTAAGAGAGAACCTTATACAGCTACAGACCCAAGGGCTGTTGAAGATCAATCAAATAGTTCATGAGAAAAAGTAGTTTAAAGAGTTGTTTTTTTTTTTATTCATAGCCTTTACAGCCCTAAATGTGGCCGAGCTATACCATTTGGAAAAAAATTGCAAAAAGGCCCATACCCGGATGATATGACAGTTTGGTGTAATTCCAAGGGGTAGTTTCAAAGCAAAACATGTTACTGTCAAAACAGTGATGCAGAAGGATGGATGACTGTCTGTCAACCTATACTCATACCTCACCGATCACCTAATACAAAATAACAGCTATCAGTAAGGCGTAAAAAATGTTTGCTTCCAGTATCCCGATCTACCATAAATTTTTGGCCTGACCCTAAACGTTTTAATGGCCTTGAAAATTTTTTTTTTCAATTTTTTAACAAGAAGTTGCAAAACTGCACTTTTTATTCTTTAAACATGGTCATGGATGTTAGAAATCAACTTACTGATGCTTTAAAGGCACAATCCTCTTACTTGTATTCATTTTTTGACACAAAAGTAACTTCTGAAAAGTCTCACTTAATAAACAAGAGGACCATGATGGTCCTGAATCGCTCACCTCTTCCCACATGACCCAGTTTTAAGTATGACGTCGTTTTTTTCTATTATCTGACATAGTGACCTAGTTTTTGAGCTCATGTGACCCAGTTTTGAATTGACCTAGATATTATCAAGATAAAAATTCTGACCAATTTTCAAGAAGATCCATTGAAAAATATGGTCTCTAGAGAGGTCACAAGGTTTTTCTATTATTTGACCTATTGACCTAGTTATCGAAGGTACGTCACCCTGTTTTGAATTTTACCTTGATATCATCAAGGTGAACATTCTCACTAATTTTCATGAAGATCTTATGAAAAATATGGCCTCTAGAGAGGTCACAAGGTTTTTCATGTTTTATACCTACTGGCTAGTTTTTGACCGAACGTGACCAGTTTTTTAAACGGACCTAGATATCATCAAAGGGGAACATTCAGATCAAAATTTTTGTGAAGATCTATTGAAAAATATGGCCCCTAGAGAGGTCAAAGATTTTAATAATTTTAGACTAATGACTAGTTTTGACCGTAGTTGACCCCCGTTTCAAAATTGACCTAGATATCATCAAGATGAAAAATTCAGACCAAAATTTCATACAGATCCCATGAAAGTATGGCCTCTAGAGAGGTCACAAGGTTTTTTTTTATTTGACCCACTGACCTAGTTTTTTAAGGCACGTGACCCAGTTTCGAACTTGACCTAGATATCATCAAGGTGAACATTCTGACCATTTTTTATGGAGATCCATTCACAAGTATGGCCTCTGGAAGAGGTCACAAGGTCTTTCTATTTTTAGAGATACTGACCCAGTTTTTGACTGCACATGACCCTGTTTCGAACTTGACCCAGATATCATCAAGATGAACATTCAGACCAACTTTCATACAGATCCATGAAAAATATGGCCTCTAGAGAGGTCACAAGGTTTTTCTATTATCTGACCTACTGACCTAGTTTTTGACGGCACGTGACCCACTTTCGAAACTGACCTAGACATCATCAAGATGAACATTCAGACCAACTTTCATACAGATCCATGAAAAATATGGCCCCTTAAAAAGGTCACAAGGTTTTTCTATTATTTGACCTACTGACTAGTTTTTGATGGCAAGTGACCCACTTTCGAACTTGACCTAGATATCATCAAGGTGAACATTCTGACCAATTTTCATGAAGATCTCATGAAATATATGGCTTCTAGGAGGTCACAAGGTTTTTTTTATTTTTAGACCTACTGACCTAGTTTTTGACCGCACGTGACCCAGTTTTTGACTTGACCTGATATCATCAAAATGACATTCAGACCAACTTTCATACAGATCCATGAAAAATGTGGCCTTTAGAGAGGTCACAAGGTTTTTCTATTATTTGACCTACTGACCTAGTTTTTGATGGCACCTGACCCACTTTCGAACTTGACCTAGATATCATCAAGATGGACATTCTGACCAATTTTCTTGAAGATCTAATGAAATATATGGCCTCTAGAGAGGTCACAAAGTTTTTCTATTTTTAGACCTACTGACCTAGTTTTTGACCGCACGTGACCCAGTTTCGAACTTGACCAAGATATCATCAAGATGAACATTCAGACCAACTTTCATACAGATCCCATGAAAAATGTGGCCTTTAGAGAGGTCACAAGGTTTTTCTATTATTTGACTTACTGACCTAGTTTTTGACCGCACGTGACCCAGTTTCGAACTTGACCTAGATATCATCAAGGTGAACGTTCTGACCAATTTTCATGAAGATCTTATGAAATATATGGCCTCTAGAGAGGTCACAAGGTTTTTCTATTTTTAGACCTACTGACCTAGTTTTTGATGGCACGTGACCCAGTTTCGAACTTGACCTAGATATCATCAAGGTGAACATTCTGACCAATTTTTATGAAGATCTTGTGAAATATATGGCCTCTAGAGAGGTCACAAGGTTTTTCTATTTTTAGACCTACTGACCTAGTTTTCGAAGGCACGTGACCCAGTTTCGAACTTGACCTAGATATCATCAAGATGAACATTCTGACCAACTTCCATAAAGATCCCATGAAAAATGTGACCTCTAGAGTGGTCACAAGCAAAAGTTTACGGACGCACGCACGGACGACGGACACCGTGCGATCACAAAAGCTCACCTTGTCACTTTGTGACAGGTGAGCTAACAAGAGGGCCATGATGGCCCTATATCACTCACCTGTTATCATTGCACTAGAGGACAAGAAGGTCCTCAGTAAAATATCAAAGTCCAAAGGACAGGAACAACAAAGGGAAGAAATTTAACCAAAAAGAAAAAAAAATTCTTACAAGGTATAGATATGTCAAAATACACCTAAAAATTGGAGGTACCATCCATGTTGTACCACAGAAAAGTGGTCTCGGTTTTTCCCTACGGCCAATAATAAAAAAAGTTACTAAAAATAAGCTATTTATAGTAACGTAAAAGGGAAGTAATTAAAAAAATAAATATTGTAAGTGAACAAAAGAAGGATCTGCCAAATAAATCTGTTGACATAAATAAAATTTCAGATCAGTATCTTCATTAGTTATGGAGATATACCAATTTTAATTTGAAATAAAGGGAGGTAATTTGACATAAAACCAGTCCATAGTTATCTACCCTGATTGTCTCTGTCCAACTAATAACAATAATGAAATTTCAAATAAGTCCTATAAGTACTTACTGATATAAATCCATTTTGATTACAATCAGGGGAGGTAATCAGATATAAAATAACTCTGGAACCTACGATTGGATCTAATTTGTCATGGAATCCAAGATTTATTGTTGTTGAAGATATTTTGGAAGTTTGTATTAAATAAAACCATAAATGAAGTCTCTATATGGCTGCAAAAGCCAAAATAGCCAATTTTGGACCTTTAAGGGGCCATAACTCTGGAACCCATGATGGAATCTGGCCAGTTGAAGAAAGGAAGCAAGATCTCGTGGTGATACAAGTTGTGTGCAAGTTTGGTTAAAATCAAATCATAAATGAAGCTGGTATTGTGCAGACATGGTCAAAATAGCTAATTTTGGCCCTTTCTGGGGCCATAACTCTGGAACCCATTGTGGGATCTGGCCGGATCAAGAAAGGAAACGAGATCTTATGGCAACACAAGTTTTGTGCAAGTTTGATTAAATTCAAATCATAAATGAAGCTGCTATTGTGCAGACAAGGTCAAAATAGCTAATTTTGGCCTTTTCAGGGGCCATCACTCTGGAACACATAATGGAATCTCGCCAGTTCAAGAAAGGAACCAAGATTTTATGGTAATACAAGTTGTGTGCAAGTTTGATTAAATTCAAATCATAAATGTAGCTGCTATTGTGCAGACAAGGTCAAAATAGCTAATTCTGGCCCTTTAAGCGGCCATAACTCTGGAACCCATAATGGAATCTGGCCAGTTCAAGAAAGGAACCAAGAACTTGTGGTGATACAAGTTGTGTGCCAGTTTGGTAACAAGAGGACCATGATGGTCCTGAATCGCTCACCTCTTCCCACATGACCCAGTTTTGAGTATGACGTCGTTTTTTCTATAATTTGACATAGTGACCTAGTTTTTGAGCTCATGTGATGCAGTTTTGAATTGACCTAGATATTATCAAGATAAAAATTCTGACCAATTTTCAAGAAGATCCATTGAAAAATATGGTCTCTAGAGAGGTCACAAGGTTTTTCTATTATTTGACCTACTGACCTATTTTTCGAAGGTACGTGACCCTGTTTTGAATTTTATCTAGATATCATCAAGGTAAACATTCTCACTAATTTTCATGAAGATCTCATGAAAAATATGGCCTCTAGAGAGGTCACAAGGTTTTTCTATTTTTATATCTACTGGCCTAGTTTTTGACCGCACGTGACCCAGTTTCAAAACTGACCTAGGTATCATCAAGGTGAACATTCAGATCAATTTTCATGAAAATCCATTGAAAAATATGGCCTCTAGAGAGGTCAAAAGATTTTAATAATTTTAGCCCTACTGACCTAGTTTTTGACCGCAGTTGACCCAGTTCTGAACTTGACCTAGATATCATCAAGATGAACATTCAGACCAACTTTCATACAGATCCCATGAAAAGTATGGCCTCTAGAGAGGTCACAAGGTTTTTTTATTATTTGACCTACTGACCTAGTTTTTTAAGGCACATGACCCAGTTTCAAATTTGACCTAGATATCATCAAGGTGAACATTCTGACCAATTTTTATGGAGATCCATTCACAAGTATGGTCTCTAGAGAGGTCACAAGGTTTTTCTATTTTTAGACCTACTGACCTAGTTTTTGACCGCACATGACCCTGTTTCGAACTTGACCTAGATATCATCAAGATGAACATTCAGACCAATTTTCATACAGATTCCATGAAAAATATGGCCTCTAGAGAGGTCACAAGGTTTTTCTATTATTTAACCTACTGACCTAGTTTTTGATGGCACATGACCCACTTTCAAAATTGACCTAGATATCATCAAGATGAACATTCAGACCAACTTTCATACAGATCCCATGAAAAATATGGCCTCCAGAGAGGTCACAAGGTGTTTCTATTATTTGACCTACTGACCTAGTTTTTTATGGCACGTGACCCACTTTCGAACTTGACCTAGATATCATCAAGGTGAACATTCTGACCAATTTTCGTGAAGATCTCATGAAATATATGGCCTCTAGAGAGGTCACAAGGTTTTTCTATTTTTAGACCTACTGACCTAGTTTTTGACCGCACGTGACCCAGTTTCGAACTTGACCTAGATATCATCAAGATAAACATTCAGACCAACTTTCATACAGATCCAATGAAAAATGTGGCCTCTAGAGCGGTCACAAGGTTTTTCTATTATTTGACCTACTGACCTAGTTTTTGAGGGCACGTGACCCAGTTTCGAACTTGACCTAGATATCATCAAAGTGAACGTTCTGACCAATTTTCATGAAGATCTTGTGAAATATATGGCCTCTAGAGAGGTCACAAGGTTTTTCTATTTTTAGACCTACTGACCTAGTTTTTGATGGCACGTGACCCAGTTTTGAACTTGATCTAGATATCATCAAGGTGAACATTCTGACCAATTTTCATGAAGATCTTGTGAAATATATGGCCTCTAGAGAGGTCACAAGGTTTTTCTATTTTTAGACCTACTGACCTAGTTTTTGATGGCACGTGACCCAGTTTCGAACTTGACCTAGATATCATCAAGATGAATATTCTGACCAACTTTCATAAAGATCCCATGAAAAATGTGACCTCTAGAGTGGTCACAAGCAAAAGTTTACGGGCGCACGGACGCACGCACGCACGGACGGACGACGGACGACAGACACCGCACGATCACAAAAGCTCACCTTGTCACTTTGTGACAGGTGAGCTAAAAATCAAATCATAAATAAAGCTGCTATTGTGCAGACAAGGTCAAAATAGCTAATTTTGGCCATTTCAGGGGCCATAACTCTGGAACCCATAATGGGATCTGGCCAGTTCAAGAAAGGAACCGTGACCTTATGGTGATACAAGTTGTGTGCAAGTTTGGTTAAAATAAAATCATAAATGAAACCCCTATCGTGCAGACAAGGAATTGTTGACGCATGGACGGACTGACGACGGACGACTGACGAAGGGTGATCACAAAAGCTCACCTTGTCACTATGTGACAGGTGTGCTAAAAACAAGAGCTGTCACAAATGGTGACAAATGCCCCCGCAGCGCCTTGACCTTTTACCTGGTGAACCCCCAAGTCAATAGGGATCGTGTACTCAATAAGTACTATCAGCATGTGAAGTCTGAAGGTCCTGGGTGCAGTTGTTCACGAGTAAAGTGCCTTCATGCAAAAGTTAACAATGGCCCCTGTGACCTTGACCTTTGACCTGGTGACCCCATTGTCAGTAGGGGTCGTGTACTCAATAAGTACTATCAGCACGTGAAGCTGTGACCTTGACCTTTGACCTGGTGACCCCAATGTCAGATGGGGTTGTGTTCTCTATTAATAAGTACTATCAGCATGTGAAGTTTGAAGGTCCTGTGTGCAGTTGCTAGCGAGTAAAGTGCCTTCTTGCAAAAAGTTAACGTTGTGACAAACGAATGAACTAACAAACTAACCGACGGACAGTTGAAAACTAATATGCCTCCCTTCAGGGGCATAAAAAACAAAATAAAAACAAATCTGACTGTTTTGAGCATGTTACCAGAAACAAAGATTTTTTTTAAGCCCGAAGACAATTAAGGTAGTTCTGCACGTTTGGGTCGATTTTTTTTCTACAATGTAGAATTTGATTAAACCCTGATTTTTCAAAACTTCAGAATATAGCTAGACAATTCAGAAAATAAAAAAGATAGGGTCATGTGCTTGATTTTTTGCTAGACTGGTTTTGACAAATTTGGACCTCAAGAAATTTTTTTACAATGTAGATTTTAATGACACTTCTTACAGTTGTAAATAAACACATGGTCTATAATGTGGTAAAATAAAATATGGAGGTTCGTTTGCTTATTTTTGAGATATTTGACCATGACTAAAGTGAACTGCATATTTAAAGCTAATTTTAAGACATTATTTTGAATTACCGTAATAATTCTATTTATAGCCCGGGCGTTTATTAGAAACGTGGTCGGCTCAAAAGTTAGGGATGGGTGAATATTAGAGACAAATCACCAGCAAACATTCAAAATCTTGATGCAATATTTATAGGTGACTGTAAGAAAGTAATGATGTGATAGTCATACAAAAATTGATAACGGCCGTACTAGATCGGTACTATAACCGGCCAAGCTAAACTCACAAAATACATGATTAAATTTAATTTATTCTGTCTTGAATATAGTATTAAGTATTTTTGTTCCTGATTCTGTCAATTTCAAGCAAATTTAAACAACACCCTATTGTTTTAGTTCAAAGCGCCTTGAATCCAGTATTGATTAAATTTCCCTTGCGGAACCCCTGTCTCGAAATGCCAGACTATGACGTGAAGTAATTACTAAAAGCGCGCGCCTTTGCATTAGCACATGTCACTAGGTCAATACACATTACATGTATATATGATATGGCGGCATGTGTGTTAGTTTCAGTTAAAGCAGCCATAAAAGGTTATGTTCATAAAAATAATCATCTTTTCGGAACTATACCGACATGCATATTAGAACCTGAAAAGTATCGTGTTCATATAAAATATTTGGAATTAAAGACAAGAAAAGTGATGTACGATCTTACATCAGAAGGGAAATAAGAAAACTCGCTGTTTAACTGATAAAGGTAGGATTATTTTCTAAGATTCATAGGATGGGCGCTTATTAGATAACATCGTATTTTTTATTTTTGTCTTAAAAAAGGCCGTTTTTTTTAACAAAAAGTCGGGACTGGGCGTTTATTAGAGCATGGGCTATAAATAGAATTATTACGGTATTTAACTTGTCAGATGTTTTAACATCATATTTTAACTTTAGAAAGATAGAAACAGTGACATTGTAATAAAGGACAAAGTTTACTTAAGCTTTATATGGCCTATGCAATTTTGAAAATTTTCAAATTGGCTATAATTTTAAAAAACTATATATTGTTTGCTACCAGAATGTGTATCAACTATAAGGAATTCAGGTTTTATAAATACATTTATTATTTTGTTCAAAACATGTCACTGAATATTGCTGAAGTCGCAGAATTGTGTGAAAACGGGCATTTTTTACCATGTTTAGGTCATATGGGAATATTTTTAGTAGTGAGCACACTCAAGGACTGCAAAAATATTTTGACCATAGGTCCAGGTCATTTCACAGAATTGATGGTCATTTTTTGATTGTGGTCGACAGCTGTGCTCGTAGCGAAAATTTCAGATATGTTTAAAAATTCTATTAAAAACTGAAAGTTTCCCATACCCATAATGTTAAAAGTATTTTCAGTTATGTCTGATATTTTCTTCTATAATGAATTAATTGTAAAATATTTCGTGCAGTTTGATAAAACAATACTACTAGATGAAAGAAAACATGTTCTTTACTCAATTTAGAGACTTTCTGTTTTTAGGCCATTTTGGTGCAAAAGTGAACCTTCTCCTTTACTCACGGGTTGCCCTTAATTCATAAAATGATTTTCATTTCAGTACGCCGAATCCAGGCTTTATTCTATGTTTTCCAGATATATGACGTTTCGCTATCACTTCCGTTGTATCAAACGTGCAGAACTGTCTTAATACCGCACAAGCTGCTCTGATAAAGGCAAAGTAAAATTTGGGAACATAATCTTGGAATTTCAACTGTGACTAGACCTTGGACCTAGTGACTTGTGATGTGCACTCTGAGTTGACAAAAGGGACATGATGGCCCTAGATAGCTCACCTGATATTAACAGCTGGATTAAATAATTTTGGAACAAGGATCGCGAAATTATTTAAAATTTAGTCATCTATGAAATATGATTGTAGCTGCAAATATGTGTACACATTTCACACTGGGTGTTGAAACTACAGAGAGAAAAGCAGAGGTTAAGTGGAAGAAAAAATATAATGGAACATTTCATAGGCAAATTAAAATGCTTTAAATATTTCAAAATTCAAAATGGCAATAAGCAAGATCAGTTCTTCCTAAGGTAGTCAAACTCAGCATTACAATGACTATCTGACTTTGTATTATGTCGTTCATTGTTGTCTTGAGAAAAAACCCAGTTTTGAACGAAGTACAAAATACATGTACCTAGTATTGTACATAATTATACATTTTACTTCGAAAATGTCTCATAGTAAATAACCCTAAATGTGAATAAAGCCATACAAACCTTTTATGATTCCACACACTTTGCCACATGTTGGACATGCTTGTTTGTAAGTGAACTGCTCCTTAATGCAATCAGCACAGAACACATGTCCACATGATAATTTTTGTGGATCTGTGATATCCTCCATGCATATTACACATGTTTCAGCATCCTCTTCCCTATTATTGTCATCTTTATCTGAATCTTCATCAGACTCATCATGATATGATTGATCTTTATTTAGCATTTCCTCAGACTTTGTAGATTCTGTCTTATAGTTACCAAAGTTTTCTGTTTGTCTCTCTGTCCTTGAAACCTATTGTGAAAAGGTATAATAGTATATGTGATATATTAATATATCATCAAATGTTTCACAAAAGGGTGTTTCAGCTAGAGGGGTTTGGAGAGTTTGAGATTTTATGAAAAGAAAATCTGACTTTAAATTTGCTTGAAACTAGAGATGCTTTTGAGAAATGTGCATGTCTCCAACAACTGCCCCATAGAAAAATGTCTAGTTTCTCTCGATAGCTTTGATGAGTGGACCCCATTGAAAAATGTTTAGTTTCTCTCGATGTCTTTGATGAGTGGATCCAATCAGTAATTCAAGGGCCATAATTCAAAAGTGCCTGGGCGGATTTGGCTAGTTATCGAACTTGGCCGAGGTCTTATGGTCAAACACATTTTGTTAAAGTTTGGTGAAGGACGGATGAGAAATGTTCGACTTGAGAGTGCGGACAAGCTTTGTGACAGACACACACACACACACACGCACATACTCATATTGCCTACCATGTGGACACTGCAGTTTTAACCTTCACTGTGGACACTTTACTTTCTAATGATATTATTCAAACAGAATTGATAATTTTCTAACTCTATCTTATTATTGAGGCTACTCATTCGATGATTTACTGAAAATAGCCAATATAAATGATGAAGGGGTGACCCACAATATGGACACCAATTAGTCGTTGTGGACACCAGCCTTATATGGTAGGTGTCCACATGGTCATATGGCTTCACATGTGCGAGTGTGCATACTTTTTAATACAGGTCATCTAAGCCATCTAGAGACACTAGACATTTTTTACAGGGGCAGTTGTGGGAGACATGCGCTTTTCTCAAAAGCATCTCTAGTTGTTTTTGTTTTTAAAACTTCTTTTATGATTTGCATGGTAAAGATAAATTTATAAAAATTTAATATAGTTTTATTATGTATATAAATTGTTAATAGTCTCTTGTAATTCAATAACTGAATGGAAATGTACTGTATTTTATGCTTTTGCCTTTATTATGATGTGTTGAATGTGTACATTGATGAGACTATAATAAATAAAATATATATACAGGTAAAGGATAAAGACTAAGGGCTCATTCAACACAATAGTATTTAAAGGCCTAGATCCACTACTATATAAGTGTCACCCCACAATCCAATGAACAACTCCCATCTTATCTGCTGCTTATCAGCGATTATGTAACAGTAGCTGATTAAAGGGCAATTAGCTCAGCAGGGTCCCAACTAGACCATGAAAATGTGTGCAGTGGAGTTGAAAGAAATTAATTTTCCTTCAATGTGGAATACCGGTAATAGTAATAATTACTATTATTTTGATATTATATAGATAACAATAATAATATAACATTACAAATAAAATAATAAAAGATATAGTAATATTATTACAAATAATAATGATAATAAAACACAGTTATAGTGAAAACTCAATGAATTCTTTGTGTTGACAAACAATATTTTCCAATATCATAATTATTATCAAATTCATATTGATGAAGGTGATCCTTATATTTATTTAGAATATTTACAAAAAGAATGGGAAAATGGTTTTCTCGTATTTATGCAATCACCATTATTTGAATATAATATACTGGATAAAATCAAATTATTGTGTTCCATCTATACTGAATTTTCAACTTCAGTAAGTTGCCAAAAGTGTACTTTTATCATGCTTTATTTTGTAACACTGAAATGCACATTCGGTTTCAATCTTAGACAAATATTATATACAGTATTCTGCAAGCAATAAACAAAACTTTTAGATGATTGAAAGTCACATTTTTCTGCAATATCACAGGTCTCCAGACAGAATTTGAAAAAATAAAAACCTGCTTTTTTCCTAAAATAAAGTTTCTTATTATTTAATTATTGTGTTCGACCAACAGATACTTTTCTTTACATAAAAATGCCAACAAATAGATATAACTTTAAAGTTATCAATATTTATGTTTCCCCTTCTCACTAATTGATACATTTGTAAGGTAGACTGACCTCCAATAAACAATGATCCTTGTTTACTGGAATCATACTGTGATAAGTCATTAGCCCCAAACTGTGCTGGTGAAGATAGAAATCTCTTGGCCTACTGTCAAGATCTAGGCCTTTAATTAAAAATTTCTATCACAATTTCTGAAAACAAACACAGTGCAAAGAATGAATAGATGTATTCGGACCGCGAACACGTATTCATCGTAAATAAATGTAAATGAATGATAATGGACTAATACTTAAACAAAAGTTCTGTACAAATTCTGCAAGGATGAATTGTTTGGGAGGTATAACTTAGACGAATGGATAAATCTTTAGCTTTCATTAAGAACGACAACCTCAGTTGAAGAACTACAATACTTTTATTTCAGTCAATTTATTATTTTTTTTCATGAACGAACCCGTGATAGTAATTTGTCGATATTTCATGACCTCTTAACATGAACATCCAGCAAAAACAATACTGTACATGAACGAGTGTCTGGGACTTTATGTAAAAAAAAAACACACATAAACATTTTTACATTTTGAAAATGTATGTCTGTTAGATTTCTTAGAACTCTTTTTTTCAGACTGACTTCATTTTTCTTTAATCTTTGTATTTCATGATTGACACGGAATTTGATATTCTTCCAGTCACGAGAAAGCAACAGGCTCTCATTTTTCCTTGCTCGTTCGCATTCCTCCTTGTTAGGAACTCTTAAGCAGCGGAGATTTTTGGCGAATGACCTTTGCATGGCCGCTAACTGCTCCTCTGTCCAAGAAACGACTTTGATCTTTTTGCCTGTTTGTACTGGAAATTCTAATATATACAAGAAAAATGTTTCAGTCACTTTGTAAAAAACACATAAAATCATAGTACAAAGAATCATGAAGGGTAAAAAAGAAAGAAAAAAGAATAAAGAAAAAATAAATAAACAAAGCTTTGAAATTAAAATGAATTAAATTTATCATACTCAACAAAGGGTTCTAATTACATTTAAGGTTTAGAAAGTACAAGTGGTAAAGAAGAAATATAAAGTTGTTAAGCCTTTACATTAATGTCTAATTTATTTGAATGGAAACTTTTATTGACTGCAAAAAAATCATGCAGTGATTGTGTTAACACAATACCTGCTTTGCGTTTGGAAGCCGATGTTACACCACTGTTGTTGTTCTCATGACCAATCGAACTACAGACCTTCCTTTGGTATTCACACGCTCTGCGTTCTACAGGAGACTGAACTGGTTCATCGACGCAGTTTTCATTACAAGTCAAATCTGAATGTGCATTAGACCAAAACAAAGTGAAATACCCGGTAATGATTGAAACAAGAAACATGTTTTTTTTTGTTTCTAATTGTCCTACAAATGTTATTTAAAAGAAATTACTTCTGGAACAGTGAAGATTGATATGGAAGTTCATTTAGGCGAAACATATCTTGATAGAGTTGAACGCTCACTGGCTTGGTGTCCACAGTGCTACTTAATGAAAACAGTGAGAGGAATTGTTCACATTTTTATCATGTTATTTATGATATTTTATTGTTTAATATTGTTCAAATTATATTAATTTTACATATCTGTTGAAATTTATGTTTGTTTTCTCTTTCTGCATTGACTGTTGGTCATTCGTTTAAACAGTCTCTAAACATTACATTGATGCGCTATTTGACAGTAACTATACTTTTAATGGAAATTACAACTATACATTTACTTATAATTGTAACTGTCGTATCTGTAAATATGTTAGGTCGTACTTATGTAATATCAAGAATCTGAATAAACATGTTAATGTTTTATTAACCCCCCGACTGCATTTAGTGTGGAGAATCTTAATTACATAATGACTACAAGATCAACTGCTTAGATTATTCCTGTTTTCATAATCAAAACATGTTAGAAATAACATGTGTAACCAATTACACATCAGTTAGATTCCGACTGTTAAAAAAATTGATATTAACATTATATAATCTACAATTACATTTTAAATTTGGTGTCCACAAGGCTGATAGAATGATTAAATGAGCTGTAACTTGGTGTCCACAGTGCAGATTGATAATAGCTGAACGTTCACTGACTTGGTGTCCACAGTGCGACTTAATGAAAACAGTAATGGGTAAATCATGTGTTTTATCAAATATGATGTTTTATTGTTTGATATTGTTCAAATTACAATTTTACAGTTCTGTTGACATTTACGTTTGTTTTCTCTTTCTGCAATGTATGTTAGTCATTCGTTTAAACTGTCTCTAAACAGTACATTGATACGATGTTTGACAATAACTATACTTTTAATGGGAATTACACAATGCATTTACTAAAAATTGTAACAGTCGTGTTTGTGAATACGTCAGGCTGTACTTACGTAATATGAAGAATCTGAATAAACATGTAAATGTTTAATTTAAACCCCCGACTGCATTTAGTGTGGAGAGTCTTAATTACACAATGACTACAAGATCAACTGCTTAGATTATTAATGTTTTCATATTCAAAACATGTCCGAAGTAACACGCGTAATAAATGACACGTCATTTAAATTCCATTTGGTAAAAAATAATCGATATTAACACTAAATTATCTACAATCACATATGTAATTTGGTGTCCACAAGGCAGACAGAATGATTTTGTGAGTTGTAATTTGGTGTCCACAATGTAGATTGACTGAGTTGAACGCTCACTGACTTGGTGTCCACAGTGTGACAAGAAAACACTGATGAGTAATGTTCAATTTTTTTATCATGTATTTTATTTATGATATGCAATTGCTTGATATTGTTCAGATTAGAATTTAACATATCTGTTGAAATTTATGTTGTTTGTTTTTTTCGCCGCTTCTGGCATTTACTGTTAGTAACTCGGTTAAACAGTCTCCTAACCATATATTTAATAATTGCTTTACAGTGACTATACTTTTGATGGGAATTACACAAATGCATTTACTGACAATTTGTAACTACTGTCGTATTTGTAAATATGGCATGTTGCATTTACGTAATAATTATTAATTATGAAGAATCTGAATAAACATGTTAATGTTTAATTTAAATCCCTACTGTATTTCAAAACATGTCAGAAGTAACACGCGTAATAAATAACACATCATTTAAATTTCATTTGTTAACAAGAGCTGTCGGAGGACAGCAACGCTCGACTATTCAACAGCCTTGTCAATTGAATGAATACAAAAGTTGAAAAAGGGGCATAATTTTGTAAAATGCAAAGTAGAGGTATTGAACCTCTGTACTGCATGTCATATCATGACAGTGAACAAGTGTGTGAAGTTTCAATCCTTTCCAATTTGTGGATACTGAGATACCAGCTTACATACAAAAACTTAACAAAAAACTGCTAAGTCAAAGGGGCATAATTTTGTAAAAATGCCAAGTAGAGTTATGGGACCTTCACAGTGCATGTTAGATCATGACAGTGAACAAGTGTGTGAAGTTTCAATCCATTCCAATTAGTGGATACTGAGATATCAGATTACATACAAAAATTTAACCAAAAACTGCTAAGTCGAAAAAGGGGCATAATTTTGAAAAAAAAAGAGTAGAGTTATGGGACTTGCTTAGTGCATGTCAGATCATGATAGTGAACAAGTATGTGAAGTTTCAATCCATTCCCATTAGTAAGTACTGAGATACCAGCTTACATACAAAACCTTAACCAAAAATTTCGAAGTCGAAAAAGGGGCATAATTTTGTAAAAAAGCAAAATAGAGTTATGGAACCTGTGCAATGTAAGTCAGTTTGTCACAATGAATAAGTGTGTGAAGTTTCAATCCATTCCCACAAGTGGTTACTGAGATACCAGCTTACATACAAAACCTTAACCAAAATCGGGACGCGGACGCGGACGCTGACGCCGACGCCGACGCCGACGCCGACGCCGACGCATGGGCGAGTGCAATAGCTCACTATTCTATGAATAGTCGAGCTAAAAACTAATATTTATCAACATTAAATCATCTATAATTACATATATGTTATTTGGTGTCCACAAGGCAGATATAATGATTTAGTGAGCAGTATCGTGGTGTCCACAATGCAGACTGATAGATTTAAACGCTCACTGACTTGGTGTCCACAGTGCGACAATAAAAACAGTGAGGAGTAAATGTCCACAATTTTTATCATGTATGTCATTTATGATGTTTTATTGTTAAATATTATTCAAATTAGATGTATCTATTGATATGAATGTTTTTTTTCTCTTTCTGAAATAACCGTTAGTTATTCGTTTAAACTGTCTCTTAGCCAGATATTGAATCGCTGCTTGACAGTAACTATACTTTTGATGGAGAATCTTAATTATATAAAGAGCGCAAAATCAACTGATTAGATAATTCCTGTTTTCATATTCATAACATGTGTAATAAATTACAGCAAC
Organism: Mercenaria mercenaria; assembly: GCF_021730395.1. NCBI lineage: Eukaryota > Metazoa > Mollusca > Bivalvia > Venerida > Veneridae > Mercenaria > Mercenaria mercenaria. The sequence goes on from NW_026459554.1 coordinate 51,375, forward strand.
AACTAACCTAGTCGCAAACAGTACAAGATGAGGAACCTCATTCACACCAATGACTGTTATTCTTGAATTTCTCTGTTGTTTTGTGTCTGCATGATTTACTAGCCGTCCTAACGATGGTTGATACAGGTTTGGTTCCTCTGAGGCATCAATGCTACCAAAAATATGATAATAACAAAAATTAAAACGTACTGAACAGACAAATGTGTCAAACTAGTGCGATAAAGTCTTAAAGTTAATTCATTTATCTTAGATATACATTTATGAGACCAAATATAATCATGCAGATTTCAAATGGATGTTTTTAATTTTGAAAATGCATTTTTATTCACACGAGTATTTTCATGGATTAAAAGTTGCATTATACAAATAAATTAAAGCATTGACATTAGTTTTCTTGAAGGAATTCGATTTACATTTATGTAAATGTTACACAGTACTGTCTTGCCTTTGATTACCTTATTCTAAAACGGACACAGATCCGCCTAAAAGTTACGTTTGATATCCAATTTTGTAGCTTGAATTTAAAGGCTTGTATCATTTAACGGTTGAAATATTTTACATACCAGTACTTGACACCATTAAAGTCAAAGAAATGTGTGTAGTTTGTATTTTTGTCCTTCACGTCGTCAGCCTTAGATAAAACGCCATGGTATTCCGCAAGGAATTTTCCATTTCTGATCAATTTTTTTTAGCAAAAACACCTCGACCTGAGACATAAAAAGTGAACATAGTGTATTTCATATACGTTAAAAATAAATTGTTTTACTTAGGCAGGTAGTGAAGAAATACTCCTATTCCTGTTTTATTTACTGCAATTTATAGCGGCTGAAAGATGTAATCAATGATTCTTATATTATATAAAACTATAAAATGTTTTCACAGTAGATTTTTTGTTGCAACGCTTTTTAATTAGTAGTTTTGATAAGCTGGATATTGTTATACATAATGATGCATTTGATTTACTGACCAGAGACCGATAAAATGGTCCTTAGGCACAGCAGCTATCTAATTATCTCTGACAGATGCTTGCTGCCGTCTAGTTTATCTGTAGCAGTAGAACGGTTACTGCTAAACAGTAGTATCACCTTTCACAAAAACAAAACTGTAGATTTCCACTGCATTCATTATCAAATAAATGTCATATAAAAAGACATCTTAAAGACCATTTTCCTTTTAAATTATAAAGGATGTTCAGAAAGAAAAATAGAATACACTAAAACGTGTTTTTAGATAAAATCCTACGTTAATGAAATTTTAGCCTTAGCTTATCAACAGTTACATGTGATTTATTGCTTTTTATTGATTACATGCTGATAAACCTCACTTACCATGAAGGCTGCGAGTAGTATCTACTCTCTGGGTCTGAGACAATCGAAATAAGGCATACTAAATATTCGATCTAGCTCGTGCAGCATGAAAGAAAATGATGTTACAGAAAAAAGGTGTTTTCGAAGATATCAATGTTTTACTACTTACTACTGTATCGTTATCAAGTAAACTACTATAGAATGAAATAGCTATTTATAAAGGTTTTCATTAACTAGTTTACCTATAAAGTCGTTGATATATTTTTCGCATATATCTTCAGGATCATGTTGTCCTAAAACGAGCCTCAGAGCTTCCTCGACCGGTTTTATCCTTTTCTCTGTTCGCTGAACCTTTGACATCAACAAATAACTCGTAATACATCTTAAGACATTCGTCTTGCGTTTAATAATAAAGAATTAATAATTTGTAACTGAATGCACGATTTATCTATTTATCCCTATTCAAAACATATTTCTTATAAAATAATGAACCCGTTTACTACCACTGTCTGGAGTTGGCAGTCTCGTGTTTTATGTCATACAAGCAATGTACAAAACAAGATCTGAATGCGTGTTAAGTGTACATAATTTCTGTAGAATCGAATGGTTAAAGCCCAGTTCCGTTCCTTGACACTGCGACATACCTTCACTCCCATAAATATGGTTGTTCTAATAGTTATATTACTTTCAACTGTGTATACTCTTAGTATTTTCTTCAATACTTGAATGCAAAATTAGAAATTCATTTTACATTTGCTTGCTAAAGATGCATCATACTTAGTGTAAAAATACCTGTTTTAGAAATTGGAATTCTTTTCCATTTATTAATATGACCACAACATCGGGAAGAAGGGCAACACCGCTGACGACTTGTCCAACGAGAGTAACTGGTTTGAAACATCCGAGGAATGCCTGAAAATTATATCGCATGAACAAGATAAGGAACAAATTCCTCATGCATTTTTTGTCATTCTTTTTTTTTTCTCTTCTTTAATTTACTAGTTTTTACTCTCCTCGTCTTTTTTAACACATTTTCCAATAATACTTACATTTATAATTTAAAAAAAGAATACTGCAGATTAATTAAGAATGTACTTCCTTTTCAAAGATTATTAGAAAGAAATAACCTGTTACTGATGTATTTGTTGTAGATGTACTGTATTTATTGGAAAATAAAAATATATTACAAAAAAAAAGAGAAAAATATCTAAATTGATGTTACATTAAAATACAACAACCACTGTTCTGCATTCGACAAATTGATGATTTATGTTCATCAAGATACCCTTACAGGTAAAATCGTACCTCTAAGCCGTGACCTTATAGAAAAATGTGTATTTCTGCATGAAATTTATTTTATTGAAAATTGTTAGACCAATAATTATAAGGAGAAAACTGCAATGTTAAATCTGGGGAATGATCATGTGTTATAAGTAAAGAATATAGGATCTTTCGATGCTTTTCTTCAGGGGTCGTAGCTCATGGGTCAAATTCTTACTATATGTGAAATATGTACTTTTTAAAAATAAAATCATATCAGCAGAATGTAAATACATCAATAAAAGAGGAATGTGTCTTTTCCCGATCAGGGTAATTTCATCTAGTGCCCCTAACTTTGAAATGTTTATTATCATGATTGAAACAAAGTACCACTTGCTATTAATTCATAATCAATTACAAAAATAAAAAAGTATCACAAAATGGGGAAAATGTTCCCAGTGGGGATTCAAACCTATGACCCTTTCGAATATTGCTTCACTACCTCCGTCAAGCTAGCTTACGTAGGCTTAAGTTTCTGAGAATTAAGATGAAAACAAAATCGTGTGGTAAATAAATTTAAAAAAAAGATCCTTTATCATGAAATTACCTACTCACGAATAATACCAACTTTCATTACAAACCATTATTTTGATAAGCATTTTTTTCTTTTAAGGTATTAGACACCTAATAGTTGTGTTGAGAATGGTTTATTCTTAAAGTTAACCTTATTTCGCACTGTTTCATTAATTTAGGCCATTTTCATCGCGGCTATTTGCATAAATTTTGTGTATAAATATTACTTCCTCAAACTTTTATAGACATAGACACATTTTTAAGCGACGGTATATGGGGCCGTCTTATCAACATCGTAACTTTACGAGAAAATTGCGAAGTCTATTTCTCGTAAGTATGTTGTTGAGACGGGTCCAATGTACATAAAGTATTCAGAAAATTTATTACTTCAATGTAATGGTAAATAATTGCAAAACACATTATAAAACTTAATATAACTTTTTTTCTAGTGCGTCTACAGTAATAAGGATCTAATCTGACAGAAATCTGACTCCGGCGTTAAAAAATTAAGGACAGTCTTTTGAGACTGTTAAAAACCTTGCTTTCTACATTAGAAAAATAACCATGGGACTGCGCAATTTCTAATTTCTATTCCTGAAAATTGTTATTTTTTCCAGCTAAATATTGCAAAGATTGCAATGCTCGGTCTGGCATTTTATGTAAGTTAATGTTTATGACAATACGATTTTGCACCTATTTTGTTTTTAAAAAAGGAGATAAAATAGGCCTTCAATAGTCAGTTTTGCTTAACGCATGTAATGTGGAATGCCGCAATGATAACTTTATAAAAATATCAATCATCTGTTAATAGCAGGCAGTGTGTCATCAAGAAAATGGTAATTAAAGCGCGCGCCTGTTATAGTCACAACTTGATACTAGTATAGTAAATCAAAATTAACACTAGATCTGTATATTGTTGAAAACTGAGCAAAAATGTACCTGCTTCTCAGAATTAAACTCTATTTGAAAATGCGTCGGAATCGTGTCTTTAACTATTATATCACAGCCGTCAGCACTGAAGAATAAATCATTACATATTGATTCATTGATCGGTAAAGAAAAAACGCACATCAAATAACATCAAAACTTGATAACATTGTTTTGCCATATAACTATTTGCCATGCTTTAATTAATGATACTGAACTCGATTATATGGATAGAAATAAAAATGTTCAACTACACGTGTAAAATAAATGATCTTCATTCGATATGTAGAATTCTAATATTATTAATATGGATAGAAATAATAATGTTCAAATTCACATGTATAATACATTATATTGATTGAATTATCTACTACCTTCCAAACAGACAGTATGGATTCATTATTGGATACACATGTCCTTTAACAACCACTTTCCCAAGTGAAGCCTAGAAGTGAGAGAAAAACTATTTGAAATTATTTTTCCTTATCGTGTAAGACCGCAATCTATCAATAGCATATAAATCTTTCTCCATGATGATCAGTTATGTTAAAACACTTTGAAATCAGAGATTGGTAGCATTGTATTGTTTAACAAAGTTCTTTAAACACATACCAAATATATATTTCTCAAATTAATTAAAGTAAGAAAAACTAAAAAACTATAAGTAACAAGCTATGAAGTAATAAAAAAATTACCTTTGCCATTGTTGAAATATTCCGCATTGAATTAACTTTCTCTGTTGACATAAATTAGGGACAGATGGGGTTCATAAAACATATTATCGCCTGTTTTATCAGAAATTACTGCAAATTGCCCTTCAGACTGCCTCGGTAGATATAATTGCTACACTGCGGTGTCAGGTTACCGCACGGATCTGTGTGTGAGCGAAACATAAAATCTACAAGTTTAATGCACCAGGCAAGGTGTGCGTTTCACTGGTCCATAACGTTGGTTGACAGTTCCTGATTTAAAGGGAAGATAACCCCTCTCTGACTTGTCTGGAGGTGTGATCTTTGTGGACACCATGTTCCGGTGTCCACAACGAAAAATGTGTCCACAACGAAGGTCAAAATCATACAAATGTGTCCACAACGGTAGGAATATGAGGGCGCGCACACACACACACACACACACACACACACACACACACACAGACTGGAGTAAATCAATATGTCTCCCACACAACTGTGTGGTGGGAGACATAACTAGTATTGTCTTTAGGAAACAGGGTGTGCGCCCCACCCCCACCCCACTGGTACATTTGTCACAAATAAGGGGCAATAATTCAAATGTTTGCAGTCTTAATGGGGTATAGCCTCAACAAACATTTTATAAAAAGGATTTATTATTCTAGGCCATATACCTTTTGAGCTATGAGCATCACAAACAAAAAATCCACTATTTTGGCTATTTCAAGGGCCATAACTCTGTAATAAATGCTAAGATTCTCAAGAAGAATGTTAACTGTGCAAAGTCACATCATTATAAAGACTCAAGCAAGGTTTCATGAATTTACATCAAATACTTTTTTAGCTAGGCACATATTGAGGTGAAAATTTTTGACTATTTCAGGGGCCATAACTCTAAAAATAGGGGATGGTGCCAGCCAAAAAATAAGAGCTTTGCAAGTTTATATCATGATGAAAACTTATGCAAGTTTTCAGCAGTTTATTTTAAATACTTTTTGATTTAGGTGCATCACAAGGTGAAAATGTGCCTTTTTTACTATTTCAGGGGCCATAACTCTGAAAACAGGGGGCGGACCCAAAAGAAAAATTGGAGGTGTGCAAGTTCATAACATGATTAAGACTCAAGCAAGGTGTCATGAATCTATATCAAGTACTTCTTGAGCTAGGCATGTCACTTGTGAAAATGTGCATTTTCCACTACTTCCGGGGTCATAACTAAAAAAAAATGGGGGGCTGAGCCAGACGAAAAATAGGAGGTGTGCAAGTTCATATCATGATAAAAACTTATGCAAGGTTTAATCAATTTATAAAAAATTCTTTTAGACCTAGGCCTGTCACGAGGTGAAAATGTGCATTTTTTACTATTTGTGAGGCCATAACTCTAGAAATAGGGGGCGGAGCCAGACAAAAAATAGGAGGTGCACAAGTTCATATCATGATTAAGACGCATGCAAGGTTTCATGAATCTATATCAAATACTTTTTCAGCTAGGCATGTCACAAGGTGAAAATGTGCATTTTTGACTATTTCAGGGGCCATAACTCTGAAAATAGGGGGTGGAGCCAGGCGAAAAATATAAGATGCACAAGTTCATATTATGATGAAGACTCAAGCAAGGTTTTATCAATATATATCAAATACTTTTTGAGGTAGGCGCTTCACAAACATGGATGGACGGACACACAGACAAGACAAAATCTATGGGGGGGGGGGGGGGGGGGGGGGGCACAAAAAGAGGTGTGCAAGTTTATATCATGATAAAGACTTATGCAAGTTTTCAACCATTTATATATCATACTTTTTGAGCTAGGTGTGTAACAAGGTGAAAATGTGCACTTCTGACTATTTCAGGGACCATAACTCTAAACAAGAGGGTCATGAAGGCCTAGGAATCATCAAGATTAACATTCTGACCAACTTTCATTAAGATATGGTCTTATATGTGGCCTCTACAGTGTTAACTAGCTTTTTCTTTGATTTGACCTGGTGACCTAGTTTTTGATCCTACATGACCTATATTCAAACTGGACCTTGAAATCATCAAGATTAAAATTCTGACCAAGTTTCATGAAGATACAGTCATAAATGTGGCCTCTACAGTGTTAACAAGCTTTTCCTATGATTTGACCTGGTGACCTAGTTTTTGACCCCAGATGACCCAATATCAAACTCGTCCAAGATTTTATCGAGGGTAACATTCTGACCAAGTTTCATTAAGATTGGGCCAAAATTGTGACCTCTGGAGTGTTAACAAGCTTTTCCTTTGATTTGACCCGGTGACCTAGTTTTTGACCCCAGATGACCCAAAATCGAACTCATCCAAGATTTTATTAAGGGTAACATTCTGACCAAGTTTCATTAAGATTGGGCCAAAATTGTGACCTCTAGAGTGTTAACAAGCTTTTCCTTTGACTTGACCTGGTGTCCTAGTTTTTGACCCCAGATGACCCAATATCAACCTCGTCCAAGATTTTTAAGAGGGTAACATTCTGACCAAGTTTCATTCAGATTAGGCCAAAACTGTGACCTCTAGAGTGTTAACAGTCAAATTGTTGACGACGGACGGACGACGGACGGACAGACAACGGACACAGGGCGATCACAAAAGCTCACCTTGAGCACTTTGTGCTCAGGTGAGCTAAAAATAGGGGGCGGACCCAAATGAAAAATAGAAGACGGCAAATTCATATTATGATTAAGAAGCATGCAAGGTTTCATGAATCTATATCAAACTCTTTTTGAGCTAGGCCAGTCACAAGGTGAAAATGAGCATTTTTAACTATTTCAGGGGTCCATATAATGATAAAGACTTATGAAATACTTTTTTAGCTTGGCGTATCACATGGTGAAAATGTGCATTTCTGACTATTTCAGGGGCCATAACTCTAAAAATAGGGGGCAGATCCATATGAAAAATAGTAGGTGCCCACGTTCATATCATGATTAAGACTCATGCAAGGTTTCATGAATCTATATCAAATACTTTTTGAGCTAGGCGTGTCACATGGGGGAAATGTGCATTTTTTACTATGCACAGGGGCTATAACTCTAAAAATAGGGGGCGGAGCCAGATGAAAAATAGGAGGTCTGCAAGTTCATATCATGATAAAGACTCAAGCAAGGTTTCATCAATTTGTATCAAATACTTTTGAGCTAGGCGCGTCACGAACTTCGGACGAACATCTGGATGCACAGATGGACAGACAAACACACACGAACGCACAAACAAGACCAAATCTATATGCCACCACCATTCATGGGGGGGGGGGGGCACAAAAAGCAATATTCTGGCTTCAACACATTGAAAAAAAAAAAATCTCCTCGTATAACTGAAATGATTTTGTTTCCAAGATCAGACTTTCAAAGAAAGATGTTTACCCTGACAGCATTGTTATTCAAGAAATCATAAATATGTCCCTATATATTTTCAGTTAATTAAAGTATGGCCAGTAGTTCTGATGTATATCAATTAAACTGCATGTGCATAGCAGAGAGTGATTTAAATACTTGCATCTGAATGACTACCCATATCTAATTAACTGAGAAAATTATTGGATATATTTATTATTTCGATTCAAACCGCCCTTCAGCACTACTTTTTTGCTAAATATGTCTTTCAGCTGGCCTTTTACAGTCATATAAACACCTCCCCTGCCTTGGAAAGTGATGCACAACTAAAATTTTCTGATATTTACTAGTTTAAAATTAATGTAGAAAACAGTTACAAATGTAAAAATAAAATTGGATGTAAATACTTTTCAAATATTCAAATTTTATGAAGTCTTTGCAGTTTCTGAAAATTAGATGTGTGTCGGTGCCACCCGCCCCCCCCCCCGCATCCTGCCACTGTAACATGGTTTTACGACTCAGGTTAAATAATTTTTAAGATGTATGCAACACAAACTTTTAAGAACCTTATGTGTATTTTTCACTTATTTAGCCGTAACTCTGGCCTAGCTGAGTAAAATCCTAAAGAGAACACTTCACAGGCTATAAAACAATCCGCTAATGTTTTATGATTCTAGGTCAAGTACATTTTAACATACATGTTTCACAAACTTTTTTTTTTTTTGAGTTAAGTCTGGACAAGAAGTCTGGTCTTGTGTAATGAAAAAACTTAAAAAACAAAATAAGTCCGGGGGCCATAACTCCTATACAACTGAATGAATCCGGACGCGAAACCTCAGGTGCACAATTGCACATGCTGACCAACATTCCTGTAAACTTTGGCGACTCTAGGTCAAATACTTCTGGAGCTACGCGCGACACAAAATTAAAATGACCAATTTTTCACTAAGTCAGGGGCCATAACTCCTACACGACTGAATGAATCCGGATGCGAAACCCCAGGTGTACAACTACACATGCTGACCAACATTCCTGTAAAGTTTGGTGACACTTTCCCTCAGTTAAAATTGCTTCTTACTCATTAGAAATTGTATGTCTCAGAAATTTTGTATTTCTACTGTTTAGCACTGAAAAAAAAGTACTGTACTTGAAACTTGATTGATAAACAAACTTGAGATTCTAGTAGATATAACATCTCATAAGAAAAACAATAACTAGAGATGGTTCAATTAATTTGAATTTACCCTTATGATAAGGTATACTACCTCCTTAGGCAGAATTCTATTACAAAAATTTTAAATGGATTCCAAAGGACCAGAAAGCATAACAACAATAAATTCAAGTACGGGGAGACACTTAAAAATTGCTGTTGACACAGTGAACAAACTCACCTCGTATATCTTCAGTCTCCCTGGTAGGGTTTCGTTACTTGATTCACTTGAACAAGAATGAGTATCATTTGTTCCTGAGTCCTTAGGGTAAGAAGATTGTTCCTCATCTTCAGAATGATCACTGTCACTTATTCCCTGCGGCACTGATGTGTTGGTGTTTATGGAAGGTGCCATACGTCTCGGTGGACTTTGCGTTTTAGCTCTTCCCTTGTCAAATCCTGATGGTGTGTTGTTAGAAGTTCTATATTTTTTATCTGCACGTCTGGAGTCGTAACTCCTTGATCCACTAACAAGCATCTGGGGCTTTGATTTAGGATATTGAGAGGCTGATAAAGGTCTTCCTGGAGGTTTACCTCTCTTGGAATCAAACCCTGCTTTCTGTTTCCGTCTATCTCTGATGGGCATGACTGGCTCAAAATCTGTTACCAATCCCTGCACCATTCTTTTTATGACCTCAGTTGCAATCCTTGTTTTCTCTGATTCCATATGAACCAGATTGATACTAAACCTGTAGGATTTATTTTTGGAACAAAACATCACCAAACTCTCGAACAGTCTCTCTGCACAATACACTGGATCTCCCTGTCCAATACCTATAACAAAATATAATTCATATATTAGCAATCTGATATTAACTAGAATTCTTAAATGGTAGTGGAAGCGGTTATCATACTAACAGGTAGGATAGTAGTAAATAAATTTGCTTTATGTCCTTTTTAAAATGAACAATCTTCTGAGAGCTGTAACACATGGCTAGACTGATTTTAAAATATCTATGTGTCCCACTACCCACCACCACTGTTACTGTACATGGTTTCATGATTCTAGGCGAAACACTTTTTCTGAAGTTAGCAACATATCTCACCATATTATATAGACTTAATAGTTTACTTACGACTGTGAGAAGTTTTATCAAATTCTACACTGTGGAAAAATTTCTATTTGAAAAATATATTATGAAAGTTGTGATTTTCCCATAGACTCTGATTATAAACAAGAGCTGTCCATAAGATAGCACGCTTGATTTTTCTCAGTGCTTCACTCTGAATTACAGCTTTGCCAGTAAAAAAAAAATCCACGCTAAAAAGGGACATAATTCTGTCAAAATTCAAACCAGAGTTATGAGCATTATGTCTTCCAGTGTAGACTTTGATAGCAAATAACTATTTTGAGTTTCAAGTCAAAAGCTTTAAAAGTAACAGAGATATCTGACTTTATCCAAAATTTTAACAATAAATTCTAAGTTAAAAAGGGACACAATTCTGTCAAAATTCAAATCAGAGTTATGGGGATTGTGTCTCCTGGTGTAGACTTTGGCATAAACGGGTATTTTAAGTTTCAAATCAAAAGCTTTGATAGTAACAGAGATATTTGACTTTATCAAAAACTTTAACTAAAAATTCTAAGTTAAAAAGGGGCATAATTCTGTCAAAATTCAAATCAGAGTTATGGGGATTGTGTCTCCTGGTGTAGACTTTGATAGTAAACAACTATTATACTCCTTATGCTTGTTGATGATATTCTTCGGTCCGTGAACCTGAAAAGCCAAGTTGACCTCATACTTCTTGACTTTTCAAAAGCGTTGGACATGGTCAACCATGAAAAACTATTGTACAAACTCCATTATTATGGTATAAGGGGTCATAACTTAAAATGGATCAAAGGCTTTCTAGACAATAGGTCACAATCCGTAGTTGTCAATGGCTACAACTCCAGCTCCATACCAGTCTCATCTGGCGTGCCCCAGGGTTCGGTTCTAGGACCTCTCTTATTTTTAATCTATATCAATGATCTTCCTGAGTTTGTTAAATTTTTTAAAGTATGCCTCTTTGCTGATGACACTGCCATATATCTCTCTCTAACTGTTGCCTCATATTCTAGCCTACTACAACAAGATCTACACCAGCTTGAAATATGGGAACAAAAATGGGACATGCAATTTAATCCATCCAAGTGCCAGGTCATCCAAATCACAAAACGTAGTACAGTCATTCCAACTCAATACATACTTCACAACACCATCCTTGAATCAGCCAAGGGCCAAATACCTACGTTACAATATCAAATGACTTATCCTTTAACAATCACATTGACAACATTACCAAAAAAGCAAATCAGACACTTGGCTTCCTCAGACGTAACATCAAAGTCCACTTGCAAGCACTCAAATCAACAGCATACAAGACAATGGTCAGGCCCCAGCTGGAGTACAGTTCTACAGTTTGGTCCCCGTATTCAGGCACTCGCATTGATCAGCTTGAGTCGGTGCAGCGCAGGGCTGCTCGGTGGGCAATTACTCTAGACTATCCAGTGTCACTGATATGTTGACCTCCCTTAACTGGAGACGTCTTGACCTTTGCTGCATTGACCAGGGCCTTGATATGTTTCATAACATTCTCCATAACCAGGTAGCCATTTCCCTCCCAAATGATGTTAAACCACTCGCCAGACCATCTAGACACACTCACTCCCTAGCATTCCAGCCAATTCCAACCTCAATTGATTACCACAAATACTCCATCCCTGTACCATTATACACTGGAATGCTATTCCGCCAGAAGTGGTAAACATATCCGCAGTTCAGTCAGGCTGTTAGCCAGATTGAACATGTCTCCCCATAAACCACCTGCTCTATTTTTTAACCTGTTTTTAACCAACCTTATTTCTTTGTTTTTAAACCTCTTTATGTTCACATTCTTACTAATATTCTTTTGTCAGTTGACGCGTGCAAGGTCTACGTCCTCGTGAGGGGTTTGACCTAAACGGAAGATAAACCACCTGCTCTATTTTTTAACCTGTTTTTAACCAATCTTATTGCTTTGTTTTTAAACCTCTTTATGTTCACATTCTTACTAATATTCTTTTATCGGTTGACACGTGCAAGGTCTACATCCTCACGAGGGGTTTGACCTAAACGGAAGATAGATAGATAACTATTTTAAGTTTCAAGTCAATAGCTTTGATAGTAACAGAGATATCTGACTTTCTAAAAAAACTTTAACCAAAAATTCTAAGTTAAAAAGGGGCATAATTCTGTCAAAATTCAAACAGAGTTATGGGGATTGTTTCTCCTGGTGTAGACTTTGATAGTAAATAATATTTTAAGTTTCAAACCAATAGCTTTGACAGTAACAGAGATATTTGACTTTATCAAAAACATTAACCAACGGTGACACCGACGCCTACATCAGGGCAAGTACAATAGCTCTACTTTTCCTTCAAAAAGTCAAGCTAAAAATTGCAAGAGGTCCAAACTATCAAATCAGTCTAGAAAAACAAGAGGTCAAAGATGGACCTAGGTTGCTCACCTGAGTAAATCTGTAAACATGTTTGGCCTAATGATTTCATTAAGACATATATTCTGACCCAATTTCATTAAGATTGGACCAAAAAGTGGCTTCTTGAGTGTAAACAAGAGCTGCTGACTTAGTTTTTGACCCCACATG
>NW_026459555.1:0-47457 GCF_021730395.1 Mercenaria mercenaria
ATTAACTATGAACACGAAACAATACCGATTACAATATAATAAAACCTATTTTGAATTTTATTCAACAGTGTGGTGGTAGATCTGTTACATCACCGAATTCCTCATCTGACCTGAAATAAAAAAGAGAGAAAAATGTCAAGCATATATCTTTATAAAGGTAAACCTATACATTGTAATTTCAACAATAGATATGGAATATGTCTGTACTGGGGAAGTTATTTTTGATGAAACACTCACATAGATCTAAAATAATTCACGGCATGCATACTCGTAGAGGGTACAAAAAAACGGGTTGGATTTGTTTTGTAATCGCTTTGGAGGGACCTTGGTCCAGATATATTTCAAACTAGTAGACACTGAGCCTGTACTTCTTTCCTTTTTTTAAATAAAATCTAAAAACAAAGCAATAAGAAGTAGGGTAGGAATATTACAAGAAGAATGCATAGAATAGCGTCACGTCAATGGAATACAACCTAATGAAACTGTATTGATCGTTTTGAAACGTGGTCTATGTATTGATGCAAACCTAGCCTTGGCTCAGGCGTTTTGGCTTAATGGTCAGGATACATCTAAGAAAGATATAGTTTCCATTATTTTTACCGGACAACATGCAGTTTTTGTAAACTTTCGAAAAGTTATCCGTTTTCCTTAAACTATCAATCAAATTCTTTTGAAAAGTATTTTTAATGTGGTCGCCTAAAGTTCTGTTGATCTCAAAACACATGCGATTTTCTCTGATTATACTTTGATAAAATGCGTAGTGAACGAAAAGTTTTGAATGCTTTTATCATCTCCTTTCATTTTAATTTTTTTACTTCCTTTTTTATGTACTGACGGTGTGGAAATTTGTTTGCCTAAAGGTTTGTTTCTTCATATATTCTACTCAGGTTCCTGATTTTGCATCACTTTTTATAAGTATATCAAAGTTTTTAATATTTAATTAATTCATTGGCGATATATATATCGTTAAACGATATCAAGGTTTTGAATATCTAATGCAATCTTTAACGATATATAATTGCTTAAACTTTACACTTTAATGGAAACTAGTTTGTTAACTAGAAAATGCTTTTGTAAAAAAGCGCATGTCTCCCCCAATGCAAAGTCCTATAGGTAAGAAGTCAATAGGGGTCCGGAGCAAAAATCAAAGAGACACTGATGGTTGGCTGCAATAGGGATCATCTACTTGGCATGTCCAGTCATCCCGCTAAATTTCAACACTCTTGGCCTAGTGGTTCTCAAGTCACTGTTCAGGCTCCTGTGACCTTGACCTTAAATCAAGTGACCTCAAAATAAATAGGGGTCATCTACTCTGCATGTCCAATCATCCTATTAAGTTTCAACATTGTAGGTCAAGTGGTTCTCAAGTTATTTCCAAAAAATGATTTTACATGAACAGGCCACTGTGACCTTGACCTTTAACAGACTGACCACAAAATCAATAGGGGTCATCTACTCTGCATGACCAATCATCCTATGAAGTTTCAACATTCTGGGTCAAGTGGTTCTCAGTTATTGATCAAACTGTTTTCATGTTCAGACCCCTGTGACCTTGACCTTTAACGGATGGACCCCAAAATCAATAGGGGTAAATTACTCTGCATGACAATCATCCTATGAAGTTTCAACATTCTGGGTCAGGGTTCTCAAGTTATTGATGGAAATGTTTCAATGTTCAGGCCCCTGTGCCTTGACCTTTACGAGTGACCCTAAAATCATAGGGTCATCTACTCTTCATGACAATCATCCTATGAAGTTCAACATTCTGGTCAAGTGGTTCTCAAGTATTGATCGGAAATGGTTTTCAATGTTCAGGCCCCTGTGACCTTGACCTTTACGAGTGACCCCAAAATCAATAGGGGTCATCTACTCTGCATGATCAATCATCTATGAAGTTTCACATTCTTGGGTCAAGTGGTTCTCAAGTTATGATCGGAAATGGTTTTCAATGTTCAGGCCCCTGTGACCTTGACCTTTAATGAGTGACCCCAAAATCACAAGGTCATCTACTTTGCATGTATCAATCATCCTATTAAGTTTCAACATTCTGGTCAAGTGGTTCTCTAGTTATTGACGAAAATGTTTTTCATGTTCAGACCCCTGTGACCTTGACCTTTGATGGAGTGACCCCAAAATCAATAGTGGTCAATTACTCTTATGACCAATCATTCTATGAAGTTTCAACATTCGGGTCAAGTGGTTCTCTAGTTATTGATCGAAATGGTCTTCAATGTTCAGGCCCCTGTGACCTTGACCTTTGAACGGAGTACCCCAAAATCAATAGGGTCATACTCTGCATGATCAATCATCCTATGAAGTTCAACATCTAGGTCAAGTAGGTTCTCTAGTTATTGATCGGAAATGGTTTCAATGTTCAGGCCCTGTGACCTTGACCTTTGACGATGTGACCCCTAAAGTCAATAGGGGTCATCTACTCTTCATGATCATCATCCTATGAAGTTTCAACATTTGGTCAAGTGGTTCTCAGTTATGATCGGAAATGGTTTTCAATGTTCAGGCCCCTGTGACCTTGACCTTTAATCGAGTGACCCCAAAATCAATAGGGGTCATCTACTCTGCATGTACCAATCATCCTATTAAGTTTCAACATTCTGGTCAAGTGGTTCTCAGTTATTGATCGGAAAATGTTTTTCATGTTCAGGCCCCTGTGACCTTGACCTTTAATGGAGTGACCCAAAATCAATAGGGTCATCTACTCTTGCATGACCAATCATCTATGAAGTTTCAACATTCTGGGTCAAGTGGTTCTCTAGTTATTGATCGAAATGGTTTTCAATGTTCAGGCCCCTGTGACCTTGACCTTTGACGGATGGACCCCAAAATCAATAGGGTCATTACTCTTCATGACAATCATCCTATGAAGTTTCAACATTCGGGTCAAGTGGTTCTCTAGTTATTGATCGGAAATGGTTTCATGTTCAGGCCCCTGTGACCTTGACCTTTGACGGAGTGACCCAAAATCAATAGGGTCATCTACTCTCATGATCAATCATCCTATGAAGTTTCAACATTCTGGGTCAAGTGGTTCTCTAGTTATTGATCGGAAATGGTTTTCAATGTTCAGGCCCCTGTGACCTTGACCTTTGACGAGTGACCCCAAAATCATAGGGGTCATCTACTCTGCATGACAATCATCTATAAGTTTCAACATTCTTGGTCAAGTGGTTCTCAAGTTATTGACGGAAATGGTTTTCAATGTTCAGGCCCCTGTGACCTTGACCTTTAATGGAGTGACCCCAAAATCGACAGAGGTCATCTACTTTGCATGTATAATCATCCTATGAAGTTTCAACATTCTGGGTCAAGTGGTTCTCTAGTTATTGATCGAAAATGTTTTTCCATGTTCAGACCCCTTTGACCTTGACCTTTGATGGAGTGACCCCAAAATCAATAGTGGTCAATTACTCTTTATGACCAATCATCCTATGAAGTTTCAACATTCGGGGTCAAGTGGTTCTCTAGTTATTGATCGGAAATGGTCTTCAATGTTCAGGCCCCTGTGACCTTGACCTTTGACGGAGTGACCCCAAAATCAATAGGAATCATCTACTCTTCATGATCAATCATCCTATGAAGTTCCAACATTCTAGGTCAAGTGGTTCTCTAGTTATTGATCGGAAATGGTTTTCAATGTTCAGGCCCCTGTGACCTTGACCTTTGACGGTGTGACCCCAAAGTCAATAGGGGTCATCTACTCTTCATGATCAATCATCCTATGAAGTTTCAACATTTTGGGTCAAGTGGTTCTCTAGTTATTGATCGGAAATGGTTTTCAATGTTCAGGCCCCTGTGACCTTGACCTTTGACGGAGTGACCCCAAAAACAATAGGGGTCGTCTACTCCAGCAGCCCTACAACCCTATGAAGTTTGAAGGTTCTAGGTCAAATGGTTCTCTAGTTATTGCTCGGAAATGAAGTGTGACGTACGGACGGACGGACGGACAGGGCAACAACAATATGTCTCCTGGGGGAGACATAAAAATGTAAACTTACTCAGGAGAAATGCATAGGACGCCAGGTGATTCATCCCTTACGTTTCTCATCTCTGAATAATGTTGATACTCTCGACGAACTGTTACTAATAGATAGACAATCAATTATGGTTATTAACATACAGCTACATACCTAGTTCTTTAGCATGCAGAATGTATTTCTTGTTAGATATGATTGTATTGTAATGCCGAAAACTGAATCTACAAAAAAGTTTTTTAATATATATCAAACGAAGATTTAGATGTCTAAAATGTGATGCATGTGTACACCGTGACTAAGTTGTTTAATCGCTTGCTTCGAATTACTTGCTATGCAAGCCATCCAATTGGCTGAAGAAAGACAAGTGCTTTTATCCGGGTCAGTGCTTAAAATAATGCTATGTAAGACACTTGGTTCAGGGAATAAACAATAACAGCTTAACATAACCATACAACTCAAGCAGAAAAAATTAAGTGTGGTGAATAAAAGTTCATACAGTCGAGTCCACTTAATACGAACTCGCTTGATACGAATTTTCGGATTAAACGAACGAAGTCCGAATTCCCCGGCCGAGTCCTTCTATTTTCTGTGTAAAATTATTTCGGTAATAGCGAACTCGCTTCATACGAATAATCGGTAGATACGAACACATTTTGGAAGTCCCAATAAGCTTAAATATTATACTTTTCCATCTTTTGATACGAATTAATTTTAGAAGTCGGGGCCATTATAAAATGTGTTGAAAATAAAAATATGGTCAACCTTGTACCGCGTGGTAATTGGACAAAGGAGTGGTTCACACTTATTCACAAACAATCACTCGGTCCTTTGTGTATCATTTCAATATAAAACAATTTAATCAATTGAGAGGTCAAGATTTAAAGAGGTGTAAATAATTCTAAACAGGTAGGCTGTGTCTTGCAAAATATACAAACTTTTATCTCTCTTAGAATGACTGTTATATAGTACAAGCTTCAATGTTGGCGGTGGATATAATTTGGCACTCTGGACATCGACCGCACATTAAAATTTAAATTAATAGGTTTTACGTGTTTAAGTATGACGTTTGTTGAGTAATTTCAATGTTATCTCGGTAAATTAACTTAATCAGTTTAAAACTGTTAACTACTTTCATATATCGGAATCTATTCACCGATGATACCGGTGATACTGCCCAACTTGCTCGGACAAATTATCTGGTCATACATTCATTAATACGAATTTCGTTTGATACGAACATATTTCTTTGGTCCGGATGAGTTCGTATAAAGCGAGTTTGACTGTATATGATAATATTTTACTAACGTTTCATGAATAACATATAACATTACTAGTATTATTATAACTTCATAAAGCTACCTTAATTGTAAATCAAATTGGGTCCTATCAGTTTTAGAAATCAGAATCAATATTGTTGCGATAGCACCTTAAAGGTGGTCAATCACATTTAAACAACATTTAATGCCATTTTTTACTTTTTTGTATATTCTGGTAGAAATTTAAGGAACAAAAAGAGCCATTACATAGAGTTAGATTCCTATTAGAAATGTATGTTTTATTATTTTTTTATAACAATTTGTAATTACTCCCCTTTAATATAAAAGTATTAAAAAGCGGAGTAATTTATTTTATTTCGATACAATTTCTAGTTTTACGTTTGCATTTGATAGACATACCAACTATTTAACAATCTGAACCAAACGGCAAGTTTAAATCTGTGTGTAGCTTCTAAATTCATTTATTTCCAATCTATCTTGGTTGCGCAACCAAGATAGGCAAAGGGAGATAATAATATTTTTTTAAACTTGTATTTCTATCGAATTCCATCTAAATACATAATTGTTAATGAAAATATTTTACAAATATATTACAATATATCTAATATTAATACCTTTCCTTAAGCAAAGTATGCTTATCAAATTTATACTTACGATAAAATAACTCTATCTTGGTTGGGCAACCAGGATAGGAAAATCAAATTAAATTTTAAAAATACCTCCAGTGAAAATCTAACTTGTATTAAGTGTTTAGTGAACATAAATGAGTGTAAATGATCAGATGTTAAAGTTACAAGCAAATCCCTTACATGGTCAAAGTCTGATTATCTACCTTTAAACTAATGAAATGTTTAATGCGTTGCTTATATTGCTCACTCGTTTATGCTAATTAAAATGGAATTGACTTTTACTCTTGTTTTCTAAGTTTGATAGTTAACATAGCATTCGGCTTGTTATATTTTGGTTGTTCTTTAGTGTAAGGAATACATATTTATGTGGAAATTTGGATAAGCATTCACTTACATTTCTTTGTCTTATGAATGAAAGGTCTAAAAACAAACCTTCTTATAATTTTAAGTTCTTTTCTTTCAGTACTTACTAGTTTTGCTTTACATTTCGTGCGATAGTAAAGCATATAAACAAAATGTGGAAAACAAGGGAGACCTAAACTTGATTAAAACGTTGGAATTTTTTTTTTCAATTTTTCAAAAAGCTACGAAAACATACAAAGGTACACAAACAGATTTATCACAGATAATTACTTTAAACGATAATTATTAAAAATTCATTAATTGTAAATAATGCAGTCCCTAGGGACATTTCTGTGATTTTTTTGTCCAGAGCATTTCTTGGTACCATTTTGTAAGGGAAAGATTGAAGTTAAATTCTAACTTGGGTGGACACTTGAAATCATGTCAGTTTCCATGGAAACCAAGATGGCGTCCAATATGGCCGCCATTTCATGTGAGAATGGCCAGTTTAACTTTATTTAATATACCAATTTAGGGCCCTCATATTTTAGATTTAATGTCTGTGATAACTCTTATACAAAAACATAACTTTCCAACGATCTCTACATCAAAGCAAACAAAGGTCAAGGTCAAGGTCATTTCAAGGTCAAATTGCAAAGGCATGTTGTATACAAGCATCTTAGCATGTGATCCTTTAGTGCATGACTTGTTGGTGGAAGGCACTGAATGTCCGTGGCTTTTCCCGTGTGATGCATAGCATACCGGAGTTCATCCATTGTTTTATACTGGCAGCTTTGCTTGATAACCTGGACCAGGTATTCTTCAGCTTTATCAAACACATCATCTGGAGTGCCTGCTAATGTCTTGCCAAATTCAGTCAAGAATTCTTCTGGGTGGGCCTTTAAGGCAGAAAATTTAGTCCCGATTTTACTTGTGTTGTCGCATCCAGTAAGAATCTGTACTGCAGGCAACACTTGGCAAAGTGATGGATTTGTCTCTGCGATATGATGTAGTGGAATGTAACGAAGAGTGTTTCCCATTCCAGCCCTCATCCATAACTCATCAAGCCCGTTTTTCGACAATCTGTTCCAGAAATACAGTCCTAAAACCATCACATCTGTGTCACCAGAGAGTAGAACAATTCTTTTATTGCCATGCTCTGTGGCATTGATTGCATGTGGCACGACACGAACGTCAGCTTCTTCAAGCAGTAGTTTTTCAGTGACTCCACAGAAGTTTCATTGCCATCTTTTACAGCGATACATTCTGTTGGCTCTCCGCTTTGTATGGTACTGCTTAATATAAGCTCACTATTAGGCCATACGTATTTAGCATTTGTCCTGATCCATCTGCTCAGGAGATTCTGAAGTTTAATCTTATTTGAACCTGATGCCCAGAATGTGTCCAGGTTTACTGGTAATGGTGTATCTTCATTTAAAATGCTGACCTCAACTGGTCTACACCTGGATCGCTGTGACCTCTCATTGTCTTTTATGGAACCTTCTATGTATGAATCAAAGACAAAGTCGACTCTGGTTGCTGATTTTGTTAAATATGATAAAGCCTGCACAAAGGTCATTGAAGGTTCTCATCCCTGCAAGTTTCAGTTTTCTGATGTTGCCCATTACATCAACTATGAATGCTGTTTGCTTTTCTTGCAATGATACTGGTGATTTGTCCCTTTGATAAGGTTCTAAAGTCTTCTCCAATTCATGGACTAACATGTATTTGACAGGTTTTATCATCAAGCCTTCCTCGTCAAATAAGTAACTTGTTGCCACAAGATCATACCTAAATAGTTCTTTGGTGTTGTACCCTCTTGCCTGACAAATGTCTAATAATCTATAGCCTGCAGCTGAATCATTCAACTTCCTTTTTGTCTTGAAAGCTGTTCTCTTCTGTGTTTCAATAATTGACTGGAAGTCTTTTACATTATGCCTGTGTATTGTGTCAAACAAATTCTTGTTTTTCTTGATTATTCTTTCCATTCGGAACTCCAAATACATTTCCTTGCCTTTTGTATCAACCTGAAGAATACTCTGTCTTCTTTCCTCTGTCATTATTTGTTGGCTGATAATGTTGTGCAGTTTATTCTCTATGGATTCGTGTTGAATGGATTCTCATACATTTGTATGTATCGCACCATGTCTGTTATATTCGCTTCTCTTGCGTTTGTTTCTGAGGCTTTGAATTCATGGTTTACAGTCGGTTCGTGATAGAATGGCTTTGATCCGCTTTTCTCCCTATGAAGACTGCTAATGGCCATCATCTCATGGTAAATTATCTCCCACTTCGCCACATAGTTCTTCTTCCGTGTATTACCTATGATACCTCCGCCACTCTTTTGGGAGCGATTTATCGTTTGTTCAAGACATTGATCTGCAGCAACAGCCTAAAATTGCCCTGCGCTTCTTTTTACCACAAACTTTCCTTTAAGAAATGATTCATAGATCTCTGGAGCAGTAACTGGGAGTTTTTTCATATCTTCTATATAGACAGAGCACCACCTGAGATAATTGACACAATCAGAAGCTGCAAAATATGGAAGGATATCTTGAACTGTTGTGAGATGCAAATGCCAGCTGCCTTCTCTGTCTGCCCGCACAAGATTCTTCAGCAGACTAACAAGGTTGATGAATACATACCAGTACTTGAATGTTTCATTTTGGCAACATCTCTGTTTGACAAATGACGCAAAATCTTCAAGTATCACTTCTGCTTCAGCTTTAAACTCGGAAATCTTAATCTTGTTCTTGTGCTTCGCTGCAATGGAATCTTTAAGTTCTAAGATGACTTTCAGATTTGCTTCATACTTCTGTATATCACAGTGTTTGAAGAATTCCACCCATAACAGTCTCTCCAGTGATTCTCCCAATAGCATAACTCCTTTAAATGATCGAACGTAATTCCCATCTGTCAGCACAGACTGGATAACATTTGGTCCAAACACTGCATTTTCCACAAGAATGGTTTCTGCCCCGCTTTTTCTGAGATACCTTCCAATACACCCAAGAAAGATTTTTGTCATATGGAATGTTCCAAGCATAAGCACAACATCTTGAAACTCATCTGATCGAGCCATGGTTATTTCCCTGGCAATATGGTAAACTCCCTCATCACAAGCGATGGCTAGTTTCGTCTGTTTGAGGTTGTCCAGAATTGACTGGAAATTCTTCAAAGCAGTATATACAGTTCTATGTTCTGTTAATGGATATGGAAGAACAGGAAGAAAACCTACAATCATTTCCCCCAATATTTCATCTGTTGTAAGAGAATTAAAGGCACTCCAAGACGGCACGTTTTGCAAATCGTTTACTGGTGATATAACTCCACTGTCAATGTTTGACATATCAAGCGTTGCAAGAGACCATGCAGCATCTTGAAAAGCAACATCCTTTTTCATGTGATCCGCACCTTGTGTTTCCTCACTTACGCTATAATATGCGGAAAGAGTGGGCCTCTTAGCAGGTTTTGAATATTCACGAATTTCTTGACATTCTAACTGTTCTTGTAAAAGGTAAGGGTACTTTGCCATTACCATTTGCAATTATTAAGCTTGCCATGTCATTGTGATATCTCTGGAGTTCATTGTATGAGACTGACAGGCCATAGTGATTTACACTGGTGATCAGCTCCCTGCTCTTACATTTGTCATGAATAACTTGTGAATTCATTAGATGAAGTGGTGTTCGTCTGGCACCATTGTGAACATTGTAGTAAAGAATCTGGAATATCGCTTCCATCTTTATCTTTCTCTTTACTGTTATACTGTTACTTTTATTCTGTGAAGAATCATTTTCCTCTTCTATCACATCAGCATAAAAAGACCTGGGATCAAAATTAAAAAGGACACCAAAAAATCGTAGCAATGGTTGTGGTATTACTGTTTCTTCCAACGACTCTTTTAAGTCAGTTACATCACAGAACTTATCATTAAGTTTAAAATCACAGTCCATCAATGCTTTTCTTATAGTCATAGCACATTTGTCAATAGAGTCATTATCATAAGACAAATTGGTATGATCCAAGGACGGTTCTGTACCTTGCATGAAAAACACTGTTGACGCAAATCCCTTTGAAGTTGAGAATATAAGACATGGACCATAATGATTTAACAAAAGCAGTTTCATTTCCTTGTTGGTGAACTGAATACTTGAATTGACTAAATGTCTATTTGCTGTGTCCCTCAAATCACTTACAGCCAAATATTCTCCTGACAAAACCTTTTCATCTATGGCTTTGATAATTTCTGCAAACGCATCTCTTTTTATGTACTGATTGGATTTTTCTTTCTTACAATTTTCATACTCATACAAACGCAATTACCTACGCATACAATTACTATGATAATACAAATCTGCTCAAAAAACAGAATGTTCATCTTGCAGATCACAGACCCTAGTATATACCTGATCTTGAAAATATACTGCTGATTCTAAAAACTTCCTTGCCCTGTCACATTCAGAAATTCTATACTTTTTATAATCACCCTTGCATTCTACTTTTGCACATATAACACATGTTTTAGTAATAGGATTTACATCAGGTTTACTGACTGCTTCTCTTGGTTTTGATACAGATCTACAATGTTTGGCATTTACGTGAGCATTGTTATTTTGATCAGTATTACACTTACTAGAGTTACTAACTATTTTATCTAATGATTTTTTATGCGTATATGCTTTATAACATGAGTTAAACATATGGTAAACAAAGTGATCAGATTCAAGTCTAGCTAAGTGTTCATTGACACAGTCATTTCGTATATTTGCTGCTTCTTTCACTTTTGCCCTCCCATTTTGTGTGCTACATGTTGATTGGTCTGTAACGTCTTGACAAATGATGCACTTCCCAATGTCTGTTTCCACCTCGAAAAGCCGCCTTGGCTTCTTCTTTGGATAAAAATCGTCCTCCATGTCTGCTTCTTCTTCCTGTTTCCTTCCTGTAGTGAAAACTATACAATTACAGACTAATTTTAGACTCATCTCATTATCACAACATGCAAATCTTATAAAAGAATTTATTACAGGTCCCAGATATAACTTTTTATTCTTATGTAACTATTTTATAGAGTCTATTTTTAAAAATTACAATGATTTTATTCACTGACCATTATAAAATGATTTTAAACCTGTAATAAGAGGTTTTTCTGCAAAACATAAATTCTGTTATGATAAAAAAATTGCCCTCTGCAAAACACAAAAACTGCACTTAAATAATGTGTTAAAGAATTAACTATCAGTAATACCTTGCAAGTCAGAAATCTGCTAGCCTTTCCTCAAAACTGACAGTTGCTTCAGACACCACTTGCAACAGACACCACTAGCCAAAAACAAAAACATAGCATCCAAATGACATCAGTACTACCAGAGACTGGAAAAAATTGAATTGTTATTGCATAATATGCTATAATCTCTATTGTTAAACTTAAGAAAGTGAATACCTTTCAATAGAAAAAATATGCATTTTCAGACCATAGCTTCAACTTTAACACAATTTAATAAGTTCTTATATTTGTAATAATATAATGTAAAAAAATGTTTAGAATGTAAAAATATTAGTTATACCTTGCAAATCTGAACTCTGAAGAATGTTGTCAAAACTGACCCCAGTTGCAACAGACACCACTTGCCTGAGACATAGACATAACACCCAAATAACATCAGAACTACCAAGACTGAAACAAAAAGCAGAAACAGTGTTATTGAATAATATGTTGTTATTTCTTATGGTCAGCTTTTGCAAAGGAATACATTTTAATAGAACAAATCTGCATTTTCATACCACAGCTTTAACGTTTACACAATTTAATTAGTTTTATCTATAAAGCAAAATATAATGTTTAGAATGTGAAAATATCACTTATACTTTGCAAATCTGAACTCATCAGAATGTTGTCAAAACTGACCTCAGTTGCAACAGACACCACTTCTTAGAAACATAGACAAAACACCCAAATAACATCAGAACTACCAAGACTGAAACAAAAAGAAGAAAAAGAGTTATTGAACAATATGTTGTTATCTCTTTTGGTAAACGTAAAAACATGAATAATGTTAATAGAACAAATCTACATTTTCAAACCTTAGCTTTAACTGTAAAACAGTTATTAAGTTCTAATAGATGAGGTACATGAAAGTGCAATGCTATAAAAAAAACAGTGCTTCTTGATTTGAAGATAATGTTTACAAAATATCTTTAAAGAACATTATAGATCCATAACTTTGCTATTTATGCTAACTCTTACTTAATAAGTGGATTAACAAATATGCATCTGTGATTACACCTTCTGAAAAAAATGCAGTGATAAGTCATCTCTGAAAAGCCTTGCAAATCTGTTTTCTGTTAGCTTTGCAAAGTCTGACAACAATTTCCAATACAATCTGCTTGAAGTCAAAGGCGTAATACACAAAAATCCCGGTACTACCAGCATCTGAAATAACGAAACAAGTCTGGTGTTATTTAAGGAACATGTGCTATCAATTAATATTTAAATTCTAACACCAGTCGTCATTTGAACAAAATTGTTTTGAATTCAAATGTAATTTGCTTCACTATTTTTATAGCTAAAACATGATGAGTCTACATTTAAGTTCAAATCTTCAGTACAAAAAACATGAACGCCAATAGAATGAATGTAAAATTTAATCATGAAAGAGAATGATCATAGATTTCAATTTATCCCAATAACTGCTTATCCGACGACTATTACACTTTAAGAAGAACTGGAACAAGACTTCACATAGAATTCAACATTACTGTTGTTTTGCTTATATCAATAACAATACCACTAACTAGAAATATATATAGCATTTACAATTTAAAAAAAATACTCACAGCAACAGTGATCTTCGTTTCTTGTCTAAAAACTCATCAATGCAGACGACCTGGCTAATGGCGTATTCATATCTAGGGGAGGTAATTCAGTGTTTTGTGGGCACATAGACACTTTTATTTTCATAAGCAAACTGGCATTACTGTTATAACTGTGTTATGATATTACTAGGATTAAATTGTATGAACATTTGTGTACATGTTCACCTTGTAAGGACTTTGACATTGACCTTGACCTTGACCTTGACATTGACCTTATGACCTTCACATTTTTTAATCCAAGAGCTGTAAATGAATTGATATAATTTAATCTATGAATTGTGCTTTACATTTTATGAAATCTAGTGTGTATTGTAATTATGATACAATATAATTATATATATACATTTTTTACCAAAATCAAAGATTGAGGTGGTGTTACATAGTTCTTTATTACTTTATGAATATTCAATGTTTGATCCTAAAATAGGTTTAGTTGCTACTTGTATTGATTACAACAGTTACAAAACAAGATTTTTAAAGCATTTGGCTAAAACTGTGCAAAGGAACTAAAAGTTTTAGGGATCAAGTCATATTTTTTAGTGATTATTTTAATTCTTGACCTTAGATGACCTTGACCTTGACCTCTAGTGACCTTGATAACTAGTAAATAGAGGGCGCAATATCTTTACATAAATAAACAAAGTGTTTGAGATCAATATACATGTGAACTTAATTGCTAAAATAAAAACAGTTTGTCCGGTCGTAGGCTCAAGAAATGGCGGCTATATTGTGCACCATCTTGGTTTTCATGGAAACTGACACGATTTCAAATGTCCACCCTCACTAAAATTAAACTTCAAGTGCCCTTCTACACAACTATACAAAGAAAAGCTCTGGACAAAAAATTCACACAAATTGCCCTAGGGATTAGACTAAAATAAAATACTATCAGCTGCTTTGACTCTACCATTAAGCATATTGAATATTTCGCTCTCCTCGAATCCTCTCGCTCCTGGTCTAGCACTCGGTTGTTCAGGAGCTGCTGTGACTACGTTGACTGCATCTCCAGGCATGTCATTTTGTTGTGCGTGGCCAACTGCAGCACCTTCAATGGTGATATACTAGAAAACTTATGTGGCAAGTATTACTAGAGAGCACCAATTAATGTAATGCATTTGGATGTTATAGATGACATATTAATGCAACCATAAAATAGGATAAATCTCCATGGCAATTTTGTTTGCAATTTTGCACCTACAAATCCATGGATGTGGAAATATGAATATTGTTAATAATGAAAAAAGTGCATGTATCTGCAATGTATATTTACCATCAACCCTGTCTTGGCCACCATTGTCTTGATTACTATTTCTGTCATACAATATTTCCTCATTTTCGGCGGCGTTTCCTCTACCTCCTGTTCTAGCATTCTGTATAGAGGAGTCTGCTAGGACACCGATGTTTCTTAAAGAATCTGAATCGGGATTTTCAAGGTCGGCCAAATCATCATTTAATTGAGCAGAGTTGTCTGTCGAAACAAAAGCCAGAAATGTAGGCTACTATTATTATTAGTGTTCGAAACTTGAATATAGCACCTGTTTTACAGCTGTTAAACTGTCTGTGAAAGACCTGGGGGTTTAATCATAGCTGTAAAATACCTGTTAGTTGAAAATTACCCAAAATGCAGTTGAAATTTACAGATCTAAACTAAGCATGTCTCAAAAATACAGCTGTAAAAATAACAGCTGAATTTTACAGCTGTAAAACAGTCATGTCTATAAATGCTGTAACTTATTTTGGAGGGAAACATTTGTATTGTCGGCCATTTTAATGCATTTTTGCGGGATATAACTGAAATTCACAGAGACACCATATATTCTAAAACACTGGAATTTTAACAGTTAAATGTAAATGTTTAATTATCTAATATAGCTGTATAAGGACATTTTTGTAAGCTCAACATTAACAATTTACACTATATTTGAAGTTGATAAAATTAAAAGAAATATTGAAAATATTTCCATATGTTTTCATGACAAAGTAAGTTTTATAAACAATAAATGACGCATGGTTTCTACTTTATATCCAATTCTTGAATAATGCAATTGGTATACTATAAACATATTTTTATTGTTCTTTACTTAAAAAATGATTCATTTTGCAATATGTATAGTAATTGCTACCCTTTCTAGAGAATTACAATTCATCCTAAAACTTTTTGAACTTTTACTTTCGCTCCTTAAAATACTGCTTTCTTTTTTAACGCCTGTAATATTTCTACAGCTGTAAGTTTTATGCATATTTACAGCTGTAATTTTTTTCATTTTTACAGATATAAGTTTCTCTACAGCTGTTTGTCATTTGCATAATTCGACCTATTTCACAGTTGTAAATTGAAATCTACAGCTGTAAAATCAAAATTGTTATACAAAATCTACAGGTGTAAATTTGAAATAATCATTACTGCAATTCTGAAATTAAAAAAAAGGTATTTTACAGTAGAGATGGTACTTACCCAAGTAAATCTAAGGGGAACAACTCTGAATTGACCAATAAAATGAAGCTAACATAAAACATTGGACAAAAGTGAAAGAAAAATCAAAAAGGTCCCTTTTCCAACAACTGATCAGGCAGACAAAATATGACATACATTTGTTTAAATCTCATTGTATTCAATATACAATATGCACACTTTTCTCGTGGCTTACACTGACAGTTATTTTATAAGTTGTAGTGAGGCCCTGATAGAAAGTTTAGTAATGCATGAAGATAATGTAAAAATATGCATAAATTCCTTTAAAGAAAATTTACGAAATTAAGAAACGTTACCAAGTTCTGATCTTTTAGTCAAAGTTATTTATTGTTCTTAATGGTGATACACTGGTTTACACAAAATTTATATATTAAAATGTAAACTTTCTATATCCAACAATGAGAAATAACAAAAAAAGTTAAACTAGTATCACTTTTGTGTAACAAAGTAGCTAAATTGCGCATAAATTTATCGCTTAAATGAATCATTTTGAAAGTGTTTCTTATGCTTTAGTCATTTGGAAGAGTTTCTCTTACTGTTCAGGAGTCCTTTACTTCAAATAATGTAACACAAAAACTAATTGTAGTCGAATATAATTACAATGTTTTAAGGCAGTGGTTGTAATTACAACATTTAAAGGTGTAATTTTGAAGGTGGCTCATAGGTAATGACTCTATGTAATGTATTTTAAGCAATTCAATATTCTCTGGATGGAACTATCACGAATATTGCTTTAATTGAAAAACGAATAAAGCATATGGAATTTACTTTATTTGATGATTTTCTATACAGGTCATATACATTAAACAAGCTATAAGGTGTTTTATTTATTGTTTTAACAAAGTGAGCGAGTAACTTCAGATATCAACATTAATTTATAACCTAAACTGCTTACACAACTTGAAAAGAAAAAAAAAACAGTTTTATTAGGGCCTCTCACTTACAATTATATCAGCAATTATCACCTGAATTGAGTGCATTTATGAATGGGAAATATTGATGGTAAAATGGTGTAGGGTTTGTTTACATTATAAAATCTTTAATAACTTCTTTCAGGTAAATTTTTGGTATGGTTTTGGCAAGCTTATGATAAAGAGCATGTCATTCTTTTTCATTAAGAATTTTGTCAAACCTTTAAGACTCTTTGCTAGTCTTGGATTTTGACTTTATTAAAAGAAAAAAAGGAAGTTCAGTATAGGCTCTTTCAAAGTATTGAAAGTAGACTAAACTTACACTATACTGCATTGAATTTATTTAGCTGTGGAAAATTTTGATATAGACTATAATTGGGGAAATCCTAAAATCATTGAAAAACGGTCAATACAAGAGTTGTCCATTTTGCTTCAGACATTTTTGAAAAAGTCGCTTTTTAAAATATCAAATACTTTTATTTTTACATGGAGAAGAGGAAAACCATAAATATATTTAGAAAATTGGTGCACTTAGCTATCATTTCACTCTGAAAAAAATATGTAAAGATGAATTTGAATTTTTTAGGTACCATCTCTATTTACAGCTGTAAAATTTTGCACATGATCACTTCTTAATACTGTAAAGAAAGATTTTTGATTATTTTACATCAGGCGTTGGCTTGTTTTCAGTAGTATAAACTAAAGTAACATTATGCTAGACTATAACTGTTACAATGTCATACTCTGATTGATATATTTATACATTCACTGATCACTTTCAAATCAAACATGTATATTTCAGGGGATGCATGCGTTTGTATCTAGAATTTAATAAAAATGATCAAATGAATGCTAGGATAATTTTGCATGCAAGAATAATCGTTAATGTTATAGAACATAAAGTCACATATCAATTTTATAATACTGAATTTTCGTACGAACTAATAGAACAATAACATTGATTACATCTAAATTACACTTCTTCCAATGGAGACAAATTTACCAGAGCGTTTTGAACTGTACAATGTTAATACACCCTTTGTTTATAAAAAGGTTGAAAATTCAATAAACTTACAGCAAAAACTGCTGGTAAAAATTATTTTTCTATCAACACTTAATCCGTTCGATTCGAAAATGTCTGATTTCATTCACTTTACTTTGATACATCCGCATATTGCATACAATTTCCGAAGAATTCGGTGAAAGATTGTTAATCATAATGATAATTTGCGGGTTACTTTTTGCTTTAGAAAGGATCACAGTATTCAGGTACATTCATTGAACAATCAACTTTTCAGTAGTATGGGTTGGCTGCTTAGACATATTTGCCCATTGTAAGAATCTCAAATAATAGGTAATAATATGTTAATAAATGTATTTTGCAAGATAAATATATACTGGGAAAATTTGCATTTAGTAAATTCAAAATCCAAGACTACCTCATGAAAAAATTTGAGTTAAAGAGAATCACATGCTCTTTATTATAAGCTGATCAATACCATACTACAATTGACCTGAAAGAAGTTATTAAATATCTTATAATGTAAACAAACAACATTTAAACGTCATTAATACATTCTATGTAGGTGATAATTATTGATATAATTCTCAATGAAAGGCCCCAGCATAAGTATTATTTAAGTTGTCTAAACATTTGAAGTTGAACATTGATGTGAATATAGACTTTCAAAGTCTGTTTAGATCAAATAATCTGTAATAATATTAATTTCTTTCTGCATACTGACACTGATATTTTCTTTAAAAAAAACATTTTCTCGCTCAGACACAGAAGCAAGAGTTTTTTTCATTTTTTCAGAAATTGCTGTTGGAGAGGATTTGTTTTATAACCAGGTGTTTTACATTTAATGACTAACTCTAACGGCCGATGTCAGACTAATGTGAATAGAGTCTTCAGTCTTTATTCAGATACAATTTCATTAGTGTACAGTGATTGCTTATATTTTTCGTCTAAGGTATGGAGCCTGCTTAAGATAGTTGACCAGTAACAAATGTCAGCAAGAGCACATAATCTCCGCAAAATATTTCGGCATGTTTTACCGAAAGCAAGGATCGCGTTGAACAACAACTGTGTACAGAGAAAGCCGAATTGCTTACAAATATTTAATCACAAGGAAATTGCAGAGTGTCATTATTGACACATTATCATAAAATGTTAGAATAACATTTGAAGACAGTGACCCTTTGTATCACACTATTTTCAGCAATGTCTTCTGAAAAGCCAAAGAAATGCTTTAAAACTAGTAGAGCATAAGAGACACTTTCAAAATGATAATCGATGTCCGGCGTCCGTCGTCTGTCGTCTGTCAACATTTAGCTTGTGTATGTGATAGAGGCTGTATTTTTCAACTGATCTTCATGAAATTTGGTCAGAATGATTACCTTGATGAAATCTAGGCCAAGTTTGAAAATGGGTTATGTTGGGTTAAAAACTAGGTCACTAGGTCAAATCAAAGAAAAATCTTGTGTATGCGATAGAGACTGTATTTTCAATTAATCTTCATGAATTTTGGTCAGAATGATTACCTTGATGAAATCTAGGCCGAGTTTGAAAATGGGTCAACTGGAGTCAAAAACTAGGTCACTAGGTCAAATCAAAGAAAAATCTTGTGTATGCGATAGAGGCTGTAATTTTCAATTAATCTTCATGAATTTTGGTCAGAATGATAACTTTGATAAAATCTAGGCCGAGTTTGAAAACGGGTCATCTGGAATCAAAAACTAGGTCACTAGGTCAAATCAAAGGAGAACCTTGTGTATGCGATAGAGGTAGTATTTTTCAATTAATCTTCATGAAATTTGGTCAGAATAATTACCTTGATGAAATCTAGGTCAATTTTGAATATGGGTCATCTCGGTTTAAAAAAAGGTCACTGGGTCAAATCAAAGGAAACCTTGTATATGCGATAGAGGCTGTATTTTTCAATTGATCTTCCTAAAATTAAGTCAAAATGATAACCTTAATTAAATCTAGGCCGAATTTGAAAATGGGTCATCTTGGACTAAAAAGAAGGTCACTAGGTCAAATCAAAGAAAAATCTTGTGTATGCGATAGAGGCTGTAATTTTCGATTGATCTTCATGAATTTTGGTCAGAATAATTACCTTGATGAAATCTAGGGCGAGTTTGAAAATGGATCATCTGGGTTTAAAAACTAGGTCACTAGGTCAAATCAAAGAAAAACCTTGTGTATGCGATAGATGCTGTATTTTTCAATTTGTGACAACGCTACGGCTCACAAAATTGCTATCGTTCAAACGTTTCTGAGAGATAAATACGTGCTACAAATCAATAATCCCACCTATTCCCAAGATCTAAGTCCTTGTGACATTTCCTCTTTTCAAAACTAAAAAGGATGCTAGCTTGGCGCAAATATGTTTCGAATAAAGCACTTGGAAGTAGTATTTTTCAGTTATCAAAACTATTTAAAGAAAGGACTTCTCTTCACGTCCTAGATCTCTCGATTGCAGAGGTGCATAGAAGTCTAGTGGGAACACTTTGAAAGGAAAATCTTAATTCGAAGTCTGTGCACCATATTCCAGTACGAACATCATTTTTGTTAGAATGACCCTCAATTATTGTCATACCTTATGCTATGAAAACTCATAAACAGCACTTCATAAATTTCGTTTGAGTTTAAGTGAAGTTCCACGATGTTGATCAATGGAACCAAGTTTCTTTTATTTTCATTGAAAAGGCTAAACATAAAATTTTATTTACCCGTGTATCAGATAAACTCCTGTTTAACAATTTAGGATAATGTGTTTACAGTTATTGTTATTTATAATATTGTATTAGCAGTATATATCTAGTGTACTATTGATTACCAATAATAAGTAAGCAATTAGTATACTATTGGCATAATCGATTTCCATATCATTACATAGTTTAATAAATAATAGTTTCATGATAGTGGTTTGTTATGTATACTGTAAGTTCATTTGCATGTGTTTTTTTTTAAATTCTATACTATCGGTATACTGTATACCTTTTTTGTTGTAGCAGTTGTTACCCAGTTGTTGTTGTTGTTGTTGTTTTCCATTTTCTTTTGTGAGATGCTTAATTAAATTGTTTTTAATTACGAATTTCTCCATATTGTACTGGTCAAGATGGGAGGAAGTATTTTTTTGCGTATGCATTCGAGGTTCGATTCACGATTGAGACATCATTTATTTTCTTGATATAGCGTTTTAGATAGTTTAGAAACAAAACCTCGTGTACACAATATAAACACACTTTAATTTCGATAGCCTAGTGTTATAGCGTCCGCTTCAAGTGCGGGAAGCCGTTGGTTCGATCCCCGGTCGCGTCATACTAAAGACGTTAAAATAATACCAGTAGCTCCCTTGCTTGGCGCTTAGCTTTAATAGGGAAACTGGCCTCTTTTTTCATACCGTAGTGGCGATGGATTCAATCAGGAATGAGATGTCGAGAGTCATTAATATATTTTGTAGAACTTCCTTTACATCGACCTAAAATAAATTATGTATAAACTAATTTGGAAGGGAGATTATTTCAGCCAAACTCTTGAGTTCAGTCCCTTTACTGGTATTTTAAATGAAATTCAGGAACAGTATTTTTATAACATGGCGAATGTTTTACTGCCTATTATGAATTTAAAAAGCCATTTACTGATTTTAAGAAAACATAAGGACAATTAGCCAACAAGTATGAATCCTCTGCAAACTGAAGCCCCATAGCAGTGTATATACTTTCTCGCAACCAGAGGTCTATAAGTTTCCAAGTTGAACCTCTAGTATGTTTCGCCGATATTATTTGTTTGGTTAAAGTTTCAGTTTCGTGGCAAATCTTCGCGAATCAATATCGACCTTAGAAAGCTTGAACGCGTTTTTTTTTCAGATATCGGCGCCGAATTACGAGGAATATTATTTTTAGAGGTAAATCTTTAAACGTCCTATTGGAGGAATAAATCTTTATCAATCGCAGTCATACAATGTCGTTTTTATTCGTTGTTATCAAGTACTCTGTGTAGGTTTTGTTTGAAGTTTTAATTTTGTGTGCCAAAAATATGGCGAACATTCATTGGGTGAAACCACTCCCGGTAATAATAACAAATGTGCACGCTTACGAATGAAACAAATCAGAGGTCTGACTCGGGACTAAGACAAATCTGTGATGGGTGAGAATGTGTATGTATGGATGTCTAGATTATTGATACCTATACAGATATACAAGAACAAAGTAAACATTTTGAAAGCAATGACAAAATAGACGAGAAGTGAAAAACATATGTGGCAAAATACCACAAACAATTTTTAACCAGTTCATTGTGCGCCCCAAGCCTCGGTCTGACGCCAAAATTACTGATGGTGTAAAAATATCAGAAAGAAACACTACAGGAAACTTACACAAACTTAAAGTATCGACTCGTTTTCTTCAAGTGTTGTAAATTCTGAGAGATTTTATTTGTAAGTTTACAACTATGTAATATGTAATATACACTATAACTAACGGTTTCCCGAGTATGCTATTAATAGCTCATATGTCACCTTACCAATTTTTTTTAAATGCATGACATTAAATTGCTATGCATCTTGTTCATAAGGACGTTAAAGTACCGTTTTATTAACTTTGATTTTAAACATTTATTTCATTTAGAGGACAAGACTTAAGGAAGCTTCAAACCAAAACTAGCCATGTGTGTTGCATACAAATTGCCGCCATCTTGGTCCATGCGCTTCATTTTAAATTGTAAAACTCCTATGTTATACGGTTATTTACCTTTAAGAAGTTTGTTTAGATATATACATTGTCTTTTGTAATTCCGACTCGTGGTGGTATTGTCTTTTGCTTGATAAATCGAGGTGCGCAAGGTCAGTGCGTGGTCGTTTTTTTGTGATAAACTAGGAAGAGTACATCCAAAGACAGATGCAAAGTTTAGAAACATATTCTTACCTGTCATGTTTATATGCGTTGTTTTATCACCGTTTGATGCTGTCTATTCAGTATTTGGAGAGACAAAGATAACAAAAGACTTGATGGAAAGCTCTAAAGGCCTAACTAAACTAAAGGAACCAGCGTGGGAGCCATCTGGTCTAGTCGCGTAATGGCTGCCAGGTATTTGAACACTAATTTTTCACTTGGCATGGCAACAGAGGTCTAAATTGAGGCTAGTTTCTGTTTAAATTTCATTGTGGATGTATTGTTGACATTTTGGTAGGGCAAATGGGAGAGTAGGTTGTATTTGGTGAAGTCAAGCTCAATTTTAGTATGAGTAGTACTTCCAGGTCACAGCAGTGTGATTTTGATGTCAGTTTACAGTAAGTAAATGTGACCAGAGAAATCTCTCTTAGAAGATACATGACCCCTACTTTTCTCTTCATTTTATATCAGTTTTATCATAACTCTTTAAAATGAGGTAAGGATTTGTTCTCTGAAATGGGTCTAGCTATGTTTGGTAGCTCTTTGAAAAAGGTCAGTTTTATATAGAATATATAGGGAAAACTATTTAGGCTATTGTGACCTAAAATGCATCCACTTTACTACTTCCGGTGTAGCTATGGTTAAAATAAGGTATTCGGAACAGATTCCGCAACCGGCTTTTCATACTGTTTGCATGGTTCCATAAACATAAACAGGACGAAATATTAATGATGCCCGTCATACTTAACTCACTAGCAAATATTCTTTATTGAACATATGATACTACGATATTTGTCCACAGGAATGTTACAACACTGCTTATACGGACCATTGTAACGTTCACAAGATATATGGCATCCTGTTTTTAATACACCACTTTCTTCCGAGATATTTTATGCATGCCAATGCATTGTGTCTTTCTATTCGTCAAATATCACATCCTTAGTAATGCATCTAAAAGCGTTACCAACAATAAAATATTTCCCCTTTCTAACCATTGTCATACATTGTTGATCCACTTGATTTACTCGTAGTAATTACATAACGAATAGTCAGTATTCTGCGATTGTATTTAATCATTTTCTTTTCAATATCCTGAGATTTTACTAGTTAAAACAAAACTTAAAAAAAATGAAATAAGGACTAGAAGTTCGTACTTAATCATTCCGCAAATAAATTAACACCTTTATATTGATAACATATATACTACATGATAAAAATTGTTTTCCATAATTTTACCGTCCAGTTTTTATTATTCTTTGCCAACTTTTAGAAAACATAAAATAGTATCCATTTCCTTGTACAATATTTAATTTCGAACGTTTACATTCTTGTTTCTTTAGATCAGTATATATTTCATATACAGATAAAATCAGTCCAAAACAGCTTTCAGTGTGATATCAGCCGATAGAATCATTGAAATTTAGTTAACATTTATCTATAACACTGAATCTTAATAAAATCCAATTTGAGACATAATCATAAAAGTCATAACAATATAATCTTTTAAATAATTATGGTAGTTCAAATCATGCTAGGTATATTTGCCTGCATTCGCACAAAAAGAAATGTAGTTGTGTAATACCACAGTCACACATACGGCGCGGATAGCTACGTTTAGCTACGGATAGAAACATAGTAATCCGTATCGATACGTACCCGAGCCGTACGGACTGGTACGGATTGATACGGGTTACTACTTTAAGGTACGGCTCAGGCACGGATCGATACGTTTCGATACGGATTACTACGTTTCTGTCCGTAGCTAGACGTAGCTATCCGCGCCGCATGTGTGACTGAGGTATAAGGTAGTCAATAGAACACCGCAAGGTCCAGATCCATATAGTACCGCAGTGGTGTATACAGTAGTAACCTGTAGCCTTTACAGTAGGGTAAACTTTCAAAATCTTCGAAGTTTGAAAAAAATATATCCTATTTTACCCGTAACCTATATCGAAATAGAAAAATATTTTCATTTCGAAAAATTCACAGTTTTAACGAACCTACTGCTTTAAAAATATTTGAACGTTTCTGGTTCTCTTACTTTTTCACATGTAAAGACATGGAGTACCAATAAATAGAAATACAATATTTACAAAGAATATTTACATTATCATACTTAAAATTGACATCCATTTTTGTGTGAATATCGATTATTATTGATTTTACATTTACCCAAAGAAGTATAACTTGCCGAAACCTATTAGCTATGTTTTTGTTAGACCGGTGGAAACAAGGACACGAAAACCTGGGTTCTGTTTACTTGACAGTTCATATACTAATCAAAAACGTCTTCATTTTGCAAGCAAAACAAAAAAATGAAAAAATAAAACAGATAAAATGAATCCATTTGCATTTATTGTATCATAGTATTAATGGTTGTTATAAATAACCTATGTTTACGATAGTCCTAAGGTAAAATAAACATATGAAACAAAAAATATCAGCGACATTCTAAACCGCATTGACGTGCGTATATTTATTTTTTTTTTTTTTCAAATTGCATTTAAAAGCAAGCACTTGACAGGAAAATCAGTTTAAACTTATCCATTGTGAGACTTCCTTAAATAAATATGAAAGACATAACATAACATAATAAATAATGAGAAAGCATTGAAATTCACTCCCGAATATTTATCTTTATGCACCTGATTTAACGTCTGATTAATAAAAGCTTACGTTTTATCCTTGAAATAAAGTTAATATGCCGCGCACTCTCCCGATCTTATCTATATGTTTGAATAATGATTTCGGTATTCTATGTAAATTTACTTTACATGTATATGTTTTGACTTTATTGATGACTCGTTCAAAGCTTGTGGGAAGCAATGGCTGGTTAGCACCAAGGTTAGTGCACTGAATAATCCGCGTTATCTTATTGGTTAATACCATAGATAACAATTTAATTGACAGCCCGGATCCATCCATTTGGCCCCAGGGAGTTAAGGTATTAGAACATTAATAGAGAACCTCCTTTTTAAGGAGTATTCAATTCCTACCATAAACCTACTTTTACTGCAATACTTAGGGGACGTAGGTTCAAGCCCTATTGTGACCAATTTTTCCCCTTATTTTCCTTTTTTTCTAGTAAGTTTTTACTTCTTTAAAGACTTATTATTGATTTCTTGTACAAAAATGGAAAAAGATAAACCTTATAACGTGATTGTTTGGTGTTCAAAGTGAATTTACTATTTAAACAGAAGGGGTAGAGTTACACATCTTTAACAATACTGAGTTACACGCGGTGAAAGTTATGTATTTTGCTTTCACTCTTAGATTATATATAGTAAAAGAAATTTAGGTAGGTTTTACGTCTGTCCTATTTTTAAATGGAGTAAGCAAATACAAAACAGAAACACAGCATTCGACCTCATTCTTTTCAATGTTGAAGTATGAATTCTGTCTCATTAAATCCGTTTACTTGAGGCACCATAGAAAAAATTATATTGACATTTTTATTTTGTGTTTTAAATTTTTTTAACAATAGTTTGATGTTTAATTTATTAAAATAAATGGTAAAATGAGTTCTCTGCAAACGTTTTGGATTTTGGCTATCACTTAAAATTTGTCTGTACTTGAGTAGATACCATAAGTTATACAAAATTTATAAAAAATACGACACGGTAAAAGTTGTTTAAAAATTGCAAAATAGTTTAAAACACGGAATATACCAAGCAAAGGCCATTTCGTAAACATTACTTTTGGTGATCTAATACCTTAATATAGCTGTTTAAAATAGGACTGCTTTATTTAAACTTCTGTTATATGACATTGTTCTACAAACGCATAACGTTAAAACAATAATATATTAGGTAGAACTCATGTATCCGTTGCCGTCTTCCACAATATCATTAAACAGATAGAGTGTGTTTGTTTTGAACCGACGTGTACACGTGATATATATGATTAAGCACAATTTGAACATAGTGACATAGGACTAGAGACATTCCAACAAATCTCCAATTAATTTCAAGTGATATCAATTATTTGATTAGGCTTGTAATAGATGGACGCATACACTGTTTAATTGTCGAATGGTCCATTTAAATTTGAACGACATATATAAACCCTTTTTATTATAAAACGAAAAAGTTTCCTGTTTAGCATGGGGAGTCAAAGAAAGTCAGCAAACGGCAGATGTTATATGTATCTCTCTTGTATCCATTCTAGGCTGATACTGCTGGAAACATGACTATATCGTAATGAAACTTGGTCAGAAAGTTAACCTTGATGATCTTTAGGTCAAATTTAAATCTGTGTTAGGTTGGGTCTAAAACTAGGTCACCAGAGCAATTCAATGGAAAAGCTACTTAACACCTTAGCCACATTTATGACCATACCGTAATGGAACTTGATCAGAATGTAAAGCATGATGATCTTTAGGTCAAGCTCAAATCTGGGTCTGGTGGAGTAAACATCTAGGTCACCAGATCAAATAAAAGGAGAAGCTTGTTAACACCAACGGCAACATTTTTAGTTTTGTATATTCATGAAACTTGGTCAGAATGTTAACTATGATTATCTTTATGTCAAGTTCAAATCTGGGTCATGTAGAGTGTGACCTACTGACTAATTTCTTGTGTTTTAAGATGTAGCCTTGATGACAGTTTTGCACACTGATCTTTAAACTAAATTCAGTGACCATGAATGTAACCGACTGGCCTACTTTCTTTAAGTGAGCGATACGGGGCCTTCAGGGCCCTCTTGTTTTAAATTTAATACTTCGTCAAGTAAGATCTTATTAGGTCAAGGTCTGCCTCAGGTGAGAGACAATGACAGTTTTAATTTCACTTAAATATGGTGATTGGTTTATGCCATTTCATATTTAATTTAATAAGAGATTCATGTGCAGATTGGCTGTACCTCCAGACCATTATGAAGCGACCTGCCTTGTACAATTATGGCAGCAATATTGTTCATCCCAACCATCCTACGCTTCCTTTCCATTTTCGTATTCTATATAATAATATTTCATGTTTTCAACATAACCTGATACATTTCATGTTCATTGATCTTTCATTTCATCTTAGTTTAAACATCTTTAACGGACGTTAGAACACGGGTAGGTTTGAGTTACCCGGGGTCATTTTGATTATTGCCCGTGAGGAAAAATGCTTCTTCATCGGTCTTTTAATGACATCCGGTATTACAGTTTTAAAGGCTTTTTGTTAGTATGCTTAGTAAAGTATAAACACTTCGGTTTCGTAAACATCGCATCATCTTTGAATACATTAAAGATTTCGTTGTGTAACCTTAACTCAGGATTCCATATTTTAGTGTGGCTTTTAAAAGAAAAAACGTGAGCTTAAGCCGAAACAAAACATCTTTAAAACGTAGAAAGGTCATTTTGTAAATCGAGAAAATGTGTAAACACGGTATGACCTAGTAATGGAACTGTTCAAGATGTCAATTGAAGAATTGTACGCAAAGGATTAACACTTTAGCAGATTGTCCATCCAGAAACCGGAGTAAACTGCTTATTATACGTAATAGAACCTTTCTATTAGGCCACACCAAATTAATTTCTTGGTCATCGGACTTTTTCCAAAATATTTAGGAGCGAGCGAGCGAAATAAAAATAAAAATACTTGTTTTTGGAGTTCACCTACTTTTGGAGCGGGCGAGAAGTGATTTGAAGAAAAAAATAAAAAAAAACCTTGTCACAAAAGTCAACAAGCACTGCAAAAACATATCAAAAAAGCTTGAAAAGACATAAAAGAACCAAAGATCTTTAAATGTTGATGGTTTAATTACAAACTGTTCCAAAAATACATTACAAACATTTAGACATTTAAACAAACTGGAGGACAACAGGCGGATACAAGAAAATCTGGCAATTTGACCGAATTTCTAGTGCATAGAACTAATGTGTTTGCTAAGTTTTATCCTAGGCAAGCCAGTACCCTGGCCACATAAAGGGTTTTGCCTTAGATTCTATGTCACTACATAAGATTAAGAAAGCTGTTACTCTCATGTAGTGTATAACAGAAATCATTATATATATGGAAAATTCTGCAATCACCTCACCAGTACATTAGGTACTCATGACCTATATATCATAGTGTCTGTCAACTTTCAATGCAATTTCACAAGATACCAGAAAATCCATCATCCACTGATGGCCAAATTCACTTGTAAATTCAATGACAAATTTTGCACTTTCTGTTGTTCTTTGATTTCACATTTAACTTTGGCAGATAAGGAAAGACTTACTTTTGATGATGCAAGTCTTAACAATAAATGCATTATCGTCTTCAGTTTCTTTTTGATAAGTAGATCTGATGGTACCCATTAAACAAATCTGAAAAAGGATCTATAAACAGTTATATAATATTCTTGTTTTTCAACTCTACTTGAAAAATAAAAAAGTAAGCCTTTAATGAATGTTTTCTTGGATTGTGAGTTTTTAAGCTCTTTAGGATTCCTTTGCCCTAATAAAGTTCCGTATCGTGAAGTCCAAACTGAATTATACCGCCTGTTCATCATTTAAGTACCACCAAATTACTGCTGATATATGTGTATAATTTTAAGGATTGCAGCAAAACGTTGTTTTAATCACCAGCCATTATTAAATGACACTGTTTTAAATAATGAGATATTGATGTTCATCCTGAGAAAAAAATGTTCTGCGGAAACTCTTTCTGGTGATCTTTCAAGAATTTATTTACACAATGTAACTGTCATTTCGGTTGTCAGTTTTACAAACTGGGGCAGCAAAGAGCCTCAAACATGTTCTTCTGGTGTTTTAATGGACAATTATTATTAAAAGTATTGAATTTTATGAATTACTGTTGCTTCACTGTGATAATAAGGCCCCTAAACAGTGAAAAACGCCCGCTCTGAAATTTTGAAATCGGTCTACAAAAACTGAAACGAGCGGAAGCTGATTTTCGAAAAAAAAATATTTGTTTTTGATTTCGGAAAAAAATGGAGCGGGAAATCCGTTGACAAAGTAATCAATTTGGTGTGGCCTTATGTATTTATTTAGATACATGAATTAGTTGGTGTGCAAAAAAGTTAACAATATGAGTTTAAAAAACAAGTATAAAACAGTCATGTACATGGAGCTGCATCATACCAACAAGCACAATAACATCCAACAAAACGACTTTCGTCCAACCTTCTATTATGGAGACAACATGATATATGTTCTAGGTTCACTCTTGGCTCGTGCAATATGAGTCGACTTACTGTACATACTGAAATATTTACATTCACTATATGTTTTGTATACGGTAAGAAAGAAAAACGAATATTTTGATAAAAACAATATTGGTGCAATAATATCAAGGGTAGTCCTTTCCGTAAGATTGCACGAAAAATCTAGCGTCATTCATTATAACAACATACATGAACAAAATGACTTCGTTTGGACGAATATGTTCAAAATTGTAAAAAAATGAAATGAAAAGATCTTAAAATAATAAACAGGTTCTGCAATCAT
This sequence comes from Mercenaria mercenaria, assembly GCF_021730395.1. Lineage (NCBI taxonomy): Eukaryota > Metazoa > Mollusca > Bivalvia > Venerida > Veneridae > Mercenaria > Mercenaria mercenaria. The sequence goes on from NW_026459555.1 coordinate 29,846, forward strand.
CCAAAAATCGATAGGACGATACACGAATTTGCAAGATGGCCAGCCGTCGAAACGCTCATAAATAGCATTCGATTCTTAAATAAAATACTTTGCTTAGGTCTTTTGTTTTATCTAGTCATTAAGTTACTAATGACGACGTTTTTTACATTATAAATAAGTATTAGTTGATATGACTTAGATGTTTAAGTATACTGAGTTTTGTTAAAATCGATTATATCATCGAAGTAAACAGGCATAAAAAATAACGTTTTCAAGACTTCCACGTTAGGAGGAAGTTGGTGGCAGCTTAAATTCCCGTTGCGTACACCGGCAGGTAAGGATACTCCTGAAAGCAGTTCTAAATTTCTTGCATCTTACTCCATAAACAATCCAGTTTAAGCAAGAATTAATGAGACCCAGGCTTGACAACAACTGTTTCACAAACAATAAGATTGTAGAGTCACCGGGAATCAAAATAGCTATGCAAAATGGTCCCCAGAAAAGAATAAATAATCCTGTAATGATCAACATATTGCGTGTATGGCGAATTTCCTTCTTTAGCCTCTTTTCGTGTTGTAGCGATTTTCTCAAAACTTGGCGATGCATAGTTTTTGTTGCAATACGAACGATGATGAAAAAGAATATCGCATTCATAAATATTGATGACAGTAGTATTGTTATTACAATGTTTATATATGTAGGCGTTAATATCGATTTTTTCTTACACACAAAGTCTCCTTCTAGTTTTTTGTTTATTCCAAATAAAGGTAAAAACCCAACGAAAAGTATAGCAATCCAAGTGAGTGTTATCATGATAAAGATCCTTCGTTTCGTGAAGCGCAATTTGTGTTTGATTGGGCTTGCAATTGCGTGAAACCTCTCCAGTGACAAAAGAAATAAATTCACAACAGAAAGTCCGATAGAAGTAAATAAGAGACTAAAATACCATAAACAAAACGTTTTCGACGACGAAGCAAATGTTGATAAAACAAACACTACATCCATTGGCATAGAAATTAATCCTACCAAGAGGTCTGAAACTGCTAAATTCCCAACCAGTATATATGCTCTCACACTACGCAGACTTTTAAATCGCGTCAAAGAAACAAGTATAAGTGTATTTCCAAACACTGTCGGTGGTATGAAAATAATGTTTATAACGAGAAAATACCATCTTGAGACTTCTAAAAGTGTACTGGAATCGTTCGCTATTACACCAGTCTCCGTGTAGGAGATGTTTGGTTTATAATTTGAATATTCAGAAATATTCATCATCGGAAAGAGTGAAAATTAATTTTGTTTAGTTCACTTTCTGTTAGACATTCATTGAAATAATAGGTTTGCTCTTCGTCCAATAATTCTAATGGACATTTATTCAAAGAATTGAAGCTAGTATGCACAAAGTGAGGGTTGTTCCAGGGCTTTGCATTTGCGTAGAATGTGTTACTGCCAGGTTTTTACATACCTTTAATTAGAATAACCCAATGTAGATCGTAAATTTTCTTAAAATATTTTCACTTCTATCATATCATGAGACAATTTTCTGTTTAGAATAGCAAACGTATTGAGAATTTCCTAATTTTTCAACACTTACCTTCGGTTTAAAATGTGAAATTACATTTAACTGTAACAACGCATAAGTAATATTATACGAGTTTTGATGTGTCGAAAAGGTTTTAAACATTGCTTGCGATACAACAATAATGTCGATATAGATCCAAAAACCCAAAACAACTGTTGCTTTCATCTATTAGACCGATATATTAAATAAATGTATTTTATATATTCATAATTAATTTATTCATACCCCGTTTACGTGTAGCTTGATATATATAACTTTTCAACCAACTTTGAAACATTTACCAAAGAGTTCCCCAGATATTCTTGTATTAAGTCTTAGAATGATATCACCAAATTTGCGTTTGAACACACTTAAAACACCTATCCACCATATCCACAATCGTTTAGGCACTGAAAAAAGACATGATGCCAGTTTACCTAATTTACAATAAGGCACAGTTTTTAACCGTAAATTATGACACAGTGATAAATCAGTTTTGTTAGACCGACAGTGGGATAAAAAAAATTTCGCCATAAACGATTGTATATTATAAGAACTTCTTCCACAATTCATCTGAAACAAATATAAGTCTGAAAGTATATATATGTAGACTGTTTCAATAATAGAAATTGGTTAACCAGTGCATTGTTGTAACCATTGCTGTATTCTTGCAAAAGAATGTAAGAACATGAAATTACACCAAAAATATTTTGCAAGTAAAAAAAATTCATGCAAAGCTTCAAAAATTAAGAAAGACTGTTTTACCTATGCCAATCGGTATATTCAATACATTTATTATCATGAGATTTGCTGGGGCCCAGTACAGTTTAAGTAGGCTTGATAGATATATTTAATGAGAAGACGCGACAAGAGATAATTACGTAATAAACGAAAATAAACAAAACAATATTTTGTTATTTTTACCGAACCATTTTCATGTTATGAGCTAATTAATTGCGTAATGAAATAAACATTATAACTTTTTAGTCAGCCCCTAGCTCATTTACATCTGTTGCCAATAGGATGTCATACACTAATAGCTCGTCAGTCAGCACGTACAATTTTGCTTCTGGTAATGTGCAATAAATCCACCTATTAATTATCGGATATAGTTTCACCTTTGTTGAACTTTACTGACATGCACATGGGACTTGACATATGAATATTTATATAATATATGTAACAGTAATAATGATATTATATTAGAACAAAATATTTGACGGTAATTTTTTTTATTTAGTTTTATATTGAATATCTTGATTATAAAAGATATGGGGACGAGAGTGGCGGGTCGAGCTGTCAAGGTCGCTGCCCTTCACTGCTGTTGGTTCCAAACCTAGCCCGGGGTATGTAATTCTTTCATTTGACAAATGTATGAGGACGACATTCAGTCGGCTTGCGGTAAGTCGAAGGTTATACCCAGGTGTTTGCCAATGCTTGCGATAGTGCCTGAAATAATTCATTATAGGGTTATTTTTGTGGTATTCATGCATTTGAACACCCTTCAGACGCTTATTGTTAAGCGTGTATGTTAAAAGAAAGTTTTACACGTGAATGGACGCCAGAAAAAAAATTTACTTTCAAAATGAACAGAACAAAGTATTTCAACAGTGAAAACGATAATCTTTGACTCTACACAGATTTCTCACTTAAATTACCTAGTCGAAGCTGTGAAAAAGTGTTTTAGGTATACAAATCTTTTAATCACCACTCCCAACCCATCCCGTGGCTGTGAGTTCGAAACCTCATTTGGGGTGTAGATGGTTATTTTATATGAGAAAGCCATCCAGCTGGCTTGTGGAAGGTCGGTGGTTCTACCCAGGTGCCTCCACGTACCTGAAATAATTCTCGGAGTGGCACTTGTTTCCTTCCTGCACCTTGAAAAGCTGGAACTTTGTGTGTCTCGGTGTGACGTAACCCCACCACTATCTCAGCCAGGAAATGGCACGTTCAAGGAATGCAGTCAATCAGTCTTGGGAGAACCCTTAGATTGTAAATCACTTAAATGTACAGAAACGATTTGCTTTCTGTAAAATTCACAGGAATAATTTCTTAATTGCAAAGGTCATGTCTCAAACAATTTTGAGAAGGCTCCATTTTTTACCAAATTTTAACGCATGAAAAATCGTTCATCAGGGTCCGACATAATCCGATGACGCTCGCTATGTATAAGTGAACAACAAAATATCTGTCCCCGGATACTCTGAACTATAGGCGAATGCCTAATATCAAATTTTGTATTTTGTTTTAATAATAATAAATAACCAGTAAAACACTATGCCTTCGTCTTAGATAACAACGCTAAAAATCTATGTCAGCGTGGGGAAAAAGTAAATATTATGTATATCATTGTACATTTAGACAGAACTTTTTCAGGCTGATACGACGGGCATTTAAGGCAAGTAAGGTAATTTCCCATCCAATGATCGTCATGTTTCTATTCGAAACTTGACAAAAAATTGTTTTCCAAATTTTGATGCGGAAAAGTAAATCATTAAGTTATGAAAAATCGGTGCGGAAAAATGTTTACCGATAACTATAAATACTTCTACTTTAATGCGAGTTACATTATCAATTGTATCATTCTGAACTCTGCAACTTAAGACACTTGTTGGAAACTGCAGAAGTTCTGAGAGTAAGATATAACGTTTTCGTAATGTTCTTATACATGTCCTATGCGTTTCATGTGTTGCAGTGTTAATGTAGATATATCGCTACCAAATCGTCTTATTCATCTCCCCTGCGTTTTGTGCGTCGCGCTCTCAGAATAAGATATATCGTTTTCAAAATCTTTTGATACATATCCCGTGTGCTTTGAGGTGTACGGTATATCTTAAAGCAGATGTTCCAATGCGTTTCATTTGTCATACTCCTGAATGATTTGCTGATTTGCTCCGATAATTTCCGCTGCCTTTGCAAATTGAATTAAGAGTTATGAAGCAATAACCGTATCTTAGGTAAAGTCGTTGCAGGGTTGACATTGCATGCTTTCTGTTGAAAGTATCGGAGACTATCAAGTCTAGGAAAAAACTTTATCTTAAAAGGCGACAAAACGGTCGCTGTTGTTTAAGAAATTAACTGTGGTTTTAAAAATTCATGATTCATTAAACGCGAGAATAGTAGCGCACGTAGTTATTCTTAAAATTATGAAAATCTGCGACTACAGTAGTTTGATATTTACGGGAAATACCACTGTGCTACTTATTTTAGCACTGACAACTGATTATTGGGAATACCGGACGTTTGATAAAAATAAAATAATTGAAATGGTCAACGACTCTACAGGGACGCAAATAGTGTTGCCTTTTGATACAGACTCGTATTTTCAAATTAAGATTCTACCGAATCTAACCATTGCTACTTCTCTTTCAAGATTTAGCCTGATGAAATCAGAGTCCCACTACCATGCTCCTCTTTTCTTTATTCGACGATATTTTCAAGGACCGGAAATGAATACATCGGAACAGAACTTTATTTTAGAAGAACTGGAACTGGACTTGTTTGAACAATATGGGAACTTATTCCGTGACTGTGACTCACTAGAAGGTAGGTATGTTAATTTCACTTTGAATGTTAGACTGTTTTACAAAATCAAAATTACAGTAACTCAACTTTACTAGTGAGTGTTTACTAATTTGCCTGTATGTAAACCATTTATATTATACAGTTCATAAATTCACTTTGAAAAAGGTCTGAATAACACTTGACATACGCTTTGTCTTCAGACAACTTTATAAATCATTTAAATAATCAAAGGTCCCTAACAATAAAAGAAGGTATAATCAATTAAACGTTCAATAGCTTTCTATCACTGGACAAATCAGAACATAATATTGTCAAGTACAATACCTGTTAAAGAACTACTTTAGATGAAAGTTCAGATTATATTTGCGATATGAGTTTTGTTGAGCATCTCGATTTAAACTCTCCAGTGGTGATTTTGCCATGTCGTTGTTATCCAATGTTTTACTTTGTCTTTATATGTTTGTGTAAATGTTTATTGTTTACATATCATTATTCATCTTTATTCCATAGAGGCTACGTCCGTAGAACGTGGAAGTAAACTGACAATATGCAGCTTAAACCATATGAACAGAATATATTTTCGATACTTTTATAATACATGTATCTGTTTACGTAAGAATTCCAACAAGAATTGCTTAATTTGTAGAAATATCATTTTATTCGCAATAGACAGCTGAAATTTTAAACAAGAATAAATTACATGTAAAAAAATTGATTCATTAGACTTTATATTTTCCTTCTTTATCTGTGTGAGACATTTTTCGGCGTTAGCTGAATAACATGGATTTTGACCTAGATTCTGTAGTAATCAGAACACGGAACAGGTGCGCGCTGAGAAGACAAACCATTTATTAAGTCTTAAATGACATTGATTATCAGAAGGCACATATTAAATGGAACATATTTAGTAGTTTTGTTACCCATAACTAAAATGATATATTCTAATTATAAATTTTAAAGTTTTTAGTCATTTGTCACCGTTAGAGAAATCGAAAGTAAACTTCTTTCCCCGTTGCGTACCTCGCTTATGGATGAATGAGTTGTGGCTGGTTGTAACTGTAGAGTCAGTGTACCCGGTGTCGGACTGTACGCGGTTTCGCACACACGGTAAATTCATGTTCTTCGTGAAAATAAAGCAGAAAATTTAACAATTCCTTGTTATTATTTCACGAAACTGAGTTATTCCCTACATAATTTGACACCAGGGGTCTTTCCCCATTGGAGCCTCGCTCTGGCAGGTGCAGACAAAAACAATAACAACACCAATTTTCTGTCTGTACATTCTGTTTAATTCTGAATTTTTCATGCGTCAAACATTATTACCTCTACGCTGTTTGTCTTTTTAAAGACATTTCTTGTTCACAGTTTAGATCTTATCGTCATTTTGACTTCCGGTGAGAGACAAATAAAATGTTTCAGTAAATACTTTTTCATAAAAATAAGGTTATTTACCTTAACCAGACTGTAATTGAAATTACATGTCGAAATTGATAAACCAGTATTGTTTGACACAAAATACGGTTTTAGATCAAATTTCAGTTTTCAGTTTCCTGCATAAAAACTACTTTTTTCCACTGGACCCGCCCTTGTAATAACGGGAGAAAAATATCATGTGCAAACAAGGCAATTCGTGTGTTGTTAATAAATGATTTTATTCATGAGATGCTTTGCCATGGACGTATGATGTATTTCTGCGCAGTTTGACATCTGGTATCTGCATCTTGTTTCTTTCATAATAACCTCTTCTAGTAGCATAAAACATGCAATCTAATTCATAGAATGTTTATAGGTTATTAGCTTTGTATCGGGAAATATGCACGAGTTCTTCAGCGGGAATATTGCGCGGCTTTAGGAGCGCAATACTCTTCCGCTGAAGAACGAGTGCATATTTTCCGATGCAAAGATAATAACCTTTTTATTACATACTCATCTACACGCATAAATATAATGTAAATATTATGAATTAGTTCAATAGCCTGAATAGGATTGACAATGCTGAAGTAGATAAAAAAAAAATAGTGCAATAACACGTCACGCACCCAATATGAAATTCAGGCGTCAGTGTATGGAAAAATATTGACGTTTCCAGTACCAGTGTAACTTAACGGGGAACAGAAACGAGTATGTAATAATATGCTGTATCAGTTACCAATCCCTTCACTGCCCCGAACAATATACGTACTCGCTTCTCCCTTTTCGAAGTCAGCGTCGATTCAATTTTTGTCGATAACCGTGAATGTATAAGAATAGCGTGTAACGTATGCAATTGTTTGTTTTTAAGAATCATATTAATGATTTTGGTAAGTGTGCGGTATTTTTATGCCCCCGAAGGAAGGCATATTAGTTTTCAACTGTCCGTCCGTTCGTTCGTTCGTTAATTATTTCATTCGTCACAACGTTAAATTTTTGCATGAAGGCACTTTACTCGCGAACCACGGCACCCAGGACCTTCAAACTTCACAAACTGATAGTACTTATTGAGTACACCATCCATACTGACTTTGGGATCACCAAGTCAAAGGTCAAGGTCACAGGGGCCAACGTTAACTTTTGCATGAAGGCATTTTACTCGCGAACCACTGCACCATGGACCTTCAAACGTCACATGCTGATAGTACTTATTGAGTACACCACCGTTACTGACGTTGGGGTCACCAGGTCAAAGGTCAAGGTCACAGGGGCCAACGTTAACTTTTTGCATGAAGGCACTTTACTCGCGAACTACTTCATCCAGGATCTTCAAACTTCACATGCTAATAGTACTTAATGAGCACACCAACCATACTGACTTTGGGGTCACCAGGTCAAATGTCAAGGTCACAGGGGCCAACGTTAACTTTTTGCATGAAGGCATTTTACTCGCGAATCACTTCACCAAGGACATCCAAACTTCACTTGCTGATAGTACTTAATGTGTACACCAACCGTACTGACTTTGGGGTCATCAGGTCAAAGGTCAAGGTCACAGGGACCAACGTTACCTTTTTGCATGAAGGCACTTTACTCGTGAACCACTGCACCCAGGACCTTCCAACTTCACTTGCTGATATTACTTAATGAGTAAACTTCCTCTACTGACTTTGGAGTCATCAGGTCAAAGATCAAGGTCACAGGGGCCAACGTTAACTTTTTGCATGAAGGCATTTTACTCGCGAACCACAGCACCCAGGACCTTCCAACTTCACTTGCTGATAGTACTTATTGAGTACACCATCCCTACTGACATTGGAGTCACCAGGTCAAAGGTCAAGGTCACAAGGGCCAACGTTAACTTTTTGCATGAAGGCACTTTACTCGAGAACCACTGCACCCAGGACCTTCAAACTTCACCTGCAGATAGTACTTATTGAGTACACTTCCCCTACTGACATTGGGGTCACCAGGTGAAAGGTCAAGGTCACAGGGGCCAACGTTAACTTCTTGTATGAAGGCACTTACTCGCGAACCACTTCACCCAGGACCTTCAAACTTCACATGCTGATAGTACTTATTGAGTACACCACCCCTACTGACTTTGGAGTCACCAGGTCAAAGGTCAAGGTCACAAGGGCCAACGTTAACTTTTTGCATGAAGGCACTTTACTCGCGAACCACTGCACCCAGGACCTTCAAACTTCACCTGCAGATAGTACTTATTGAGTACACTTCCCCTACTGACATTGGGGTCACCAGGTGAAAGGTCAAGGTCACAGGGGCCAACGTTAACTTTTTGTATGAAGGCACTTACTCGCGAACCACTTCACCCAGGACCTTCAAACTTCACATGCTGATAGTTCTTACTGAGTACACCACCCCTACTGACTTTGGGGTCACCAGGTCAAAGGTCAAGGTCACCAGGTCAAAGGTCAAGGTTCTGCGGGGGCATTTGTCACCATTAGTGACTGCTCTTGTTTTTATCTAATTTCTTGAAGAATTTAGATAAAAAAAATTGAAAGCTTGTCACTCCGTTCGTACTTATCCGTGCTCGAAATGTGATCATACTCGAAATATCTCGAATATAAAGTTATTATTCTAAAAATTGTGTTCCTGGTTACCAAATTTTTAAGTAATATGAAACATTATGGGTAAAGTCATGTTTTTAGTAACGAGAGTTAAAAATGTTTAAAAACCTTTAGTACATGCTTTTGTTAGTGTTGTTGATATCTCGGCCCTAGTAATGGTTATTTAATATATGTTTACCGTTTCCAAGAACAACAGAATGGTAATTTAAAAATGTATCGTAAAGTCAATACATATGAAAACAAAACATTTAGTCACCGTGAAATGTTTTTTTATGTAAAAATAGTAACAATACAAGTTTGCTTTGTGTATTAACGTCTGCAGAAGCCCTGGGGATATGTTTGTGACCGAGACCGGTTCCCGCGGGCTTCTGCCGACGTTAATACACAAAAAAGCGTGTATTATCCATACATACTAGTTTTGCTGGAAGTGTGTAGTCATACCTGGAAATCATATGTGTGCATTATTTCCGTTCAAGATACATTAGAACTGATCGAAATACATTTATCTTAATTAACAAATCATACTTTAATACATACAATGTATGTAAAATAATACAAGTAATATTCCAACCTTGACGAGTCACTTACATTACATGTTGCCCGCTTATGCCGTTTCGCTGATTTTCTTAAAAATTAAAAGTTGAGGGCAATTGATTTCTAAATTAGGGACAACGCAGATCTACGGATCGCGGGGTAGTGCGTTCGATCCCCGGTCGAGGCGTATGTTCTCCGTGACGATTTGATAGAAGACATTGTGTCTGAAATCATTCGTCCTACACCGCTGATTTATGTGGAAAGTTACTTGTGGAGAACAGGTTTGTACAGTCTCAGACAGTTGTACAGAATTCTGGTGCACTGATTAGGCTAACTACCCGCCGTTACATAATTAAAATACTGTTGAAAAACGGCGTTAAACCAAAAACGAACAAACAAACAAACAAAAAACACAATTGTTTCGAGAATTAAGTAGTGTCAAATTATGTCATGTCATTATATTTTCATTTTCATCTTCCGTTAAATATAAGTGTCGCCTTAAATGGATTTATATGATGTATGACAATGTATTGTTTTCAAGTTGCAGTTCGTGTAAGAATTGGATTGAGTCACAAGAGACCAGACAAGTGTGTATATTTCCATGACTCGAGCGAATCTTCACACATCCACGTTGACGCGCCGGAACTTAACTGTAAGTAACGGGGCAACAAAAGTCATTATTTTCATTACTGTCACTTTCAATGTTTTACCCTTTCTCTTCATTTTTTTAAATGCAAAATATTTGAGAATATTTACGAAACATGCACATTCTTGTATTACACTTAGGTTTAGAATGTCGTGGCTGATTAATCCTAGATATTGTACGGGTAAGAGTAGGTTATATGAAAGCCGACTTAAAACCAAATATTCCTACTTAGACGAAGAGCTTGAAACCCTGTTTGAAGTTCTTATGTGATTACATTTAAGTTGATTGATGCATTTTAATTCAAGGAAAATATTGTTTTCCGCACCATTTTCTCATAACTTAGTAATTTTGCTTTCCGAACCAAAAGCTAGAAAATGTTATCAGATTTGAAACAACACCATGCTCATCGGATTGGAAATGACCAAACTTAAGATAATTATCTTCACACTAATACGTTTCGTTCAACAACGATTTTTAGAATATTACTGCTGTCTGATTCACAATTGGTGAAACGCTGAAATACGCACCTGTTCTTCAATGTACGTCTCGGCTTAAATGATCAAATTGTTTGACATTATAGATATTGAAATCATTAACAAAAGCAAAACTATGAATGAAGATGAAATGGCAATCAAAGACTGCCAGTCTAGTAATATTATAAAGATTACTTCATTTAGCCAAAAACAATAAATAAAAGATAAAAGAAACGTCAAGATCACCGATTTCTGTTTATATAGGTTTGGAGACTATGGCCAGCGCATGCGCAATGATGTGCATCGCGTTGATATGTGTTTGTCTAGTAGCCGGAGCAATTGGTCTATTTGTGAGGTACTACAGTTTTAGAGCCTACCACACAGCTTCTTGTTCATCTCTCATTGCTGGTTTGTATTTCAAATTTGTTGTTTTCGTTGTCATTGTTGTGCTGGTTTTAAGCAAACGCAGCTAATCGGGTATTTCCGCCAAACACCGGTAAAATCTACTATCTGTAATCCGCAATGATTTAATGTAAATATCTAACTTAAAGGTGGTCAATCACATTTAATCAACATTTAATGACATTTTTTACTTTTTGTATATTCTGGTAGAAAATTATTTAAGGAACAAAAAGACCGATTACATAGAGTTAGATTCCTATTTGAAATGTATATTTTATTATTTTTATAAAATTTTGTTATTACTCCCCTTTAATATGAAAGTATATAAAAAGCTGGGTATTTCTTTCTATTTCGATATAATGTCTAGTTTTACATTTGCATTTGATAGACATATCAACTATTGAACAATCTGAACCAAAATGCAAGTTTTAAAGCTGTGTGTAGCTTCTGAATTCATTTATTTCCAATCTGTCTTGGTTGCGCAACCAAGATAGGCAAAGGGAGGTAATAATAATTTTTCAAACTTGCGTTTCTAGGCCTAACTAAACTAAAGAAACCAGCGTGGGAGCCATCTGGTCTAGTCGCGTAATGGCTGCCAGGTATTTGAACACTAATTTTTCACTTGGCATGGCAACAGAGGTCTAAATTGAGGCTAGTTTTTGTTTAAATTTCATTGTGGATGTATTGTTGACATTTTGGTAGGAAAAATGGGAGAGCAGGTTGTATTTGGTGAAGTCAAGCTCAGTATTAGTATGAATAGTACTTCCAGGTCACAGCAGTGTGATTTTGATGTCAGTTTACAGTAAGTAAATGTGACCAGAGAAATCTCTCTTAGAAGATACATGACCCCTACTTTTCTCTTCATTTTATATCAGTTTTATCATAACTCTTTAAAATGAGGTAAGGATTTGTTCTCTGAAATGGGTCTAGCTATGTTTGGTAGCTCTTTGAAAAAGGTCAGTTTTATATAGAATATATAAGGAAAACTATTTAGGCTATTGTGACCTATAAGAAAATGTGGGCAAAAATTAAGATTTGTCCAGATATTGATATAAATGAACTAGTTTGGTCACATTTTAGTTAAAAATGAGCATTTCATTGAAATTTTGCTGCAAAAATTGATAAAAACCCAAAAAAATCACATTTTCACTGCTTTGGGGGTATTTTTTTTTTTAAATGCAAATTTGCACTCTAAATTATGCCCATATATACCTTTCAGAGGGAACATTTGATATATTTCAAAGTGTTAATGTGTAATTTGCTTGCAAATTATGGTGAAAATTTATGAAATAGGGCAAAAACCAGCTCTGGCTAGAAGAACTGGTTAAAAATTATGTCGCGACATCAGTTTTGAAGGAAAATTGGCGCAGGGACCCGCGTTACTGAAAATGCCATAAAACCTGGAAAACTGATTTAATGAAGCTGAAACTTGGTATTTTTCATGCAGATGTGTTACTGGTACTATACAAATGAAATTGAGACTATTTCAGAAAAACAGTCTTTCTTATAGGCCTAACTAAACTAAAGGAACCAGCGTGGGAGCCATCTGGTCTAGTCGCGTAATGGCTGCCAGGTATTTGAACACTAATTTTTCACTTGGCATGGCAACAGAGGTCTAAATTGAGGCTAGTTTTTGTTTAAATTTCATTGTGGATGTATTGTTGACATTTTGGTAGGAAAAATGGGAGAGCAGGTTGTATTTGGTGAAGTCAAGCTCAGTATTAGTATGAGTAGTACTTCCAGGTCACAGCAGTGTGATTTTGATGTCAGTTTACAGTAAGTAAATGTTACCAGAGAAATCTCTCTTAGAAGATACATGACCCCTACTTTTCTCTTCATTTTATATCAGTTTTATCATAACTCTTTAAAATGAGGTAAGGATTTGTTCTCTGAAATGGGTCTAGCTATGTTTGGTAGCTCTTTGAAAAAGGTCAGTTTTATATAGAATATATAAGGAAAACTATTTAGGCTATTGTGACCTATAAGAAAATGTGGGCAAACATTAAGATTTGTCCAGATATTGATATAAATGAACTAGTTTGGTCACATTTTGGTTAAAAATGAGCATTTCATTGAAATTTTGCTGCAAAAATTGATAAAAACCCAAAAAAATCACATTTTCACTGTTTTGGGGGTATTTTTTTTAAAAAATGCAAATTTGCACTCTAAATTATGCCCATATATACCTTTCAGAGGGAACATTTGATATATTTCAAAGTGTTAATGTGTAATTTGCTTGCAAATTATGGTGAAAATTTATGAAATAGGGCAAAAACCAGCTCTGGCTAGAAGAACTGGTTAAAAATTATGTCGCGACATCAGTTTTGAAGGAAAATTGGCGCAGGGACCCGCGTTACTGAAAATGCCATAAAACCTGGAAAACTGATTTAATGAAGCTGAAACTTGGTATTTTTCATGCAGATGTGTTACTGGTACTATACAAATGAAATTGAGACTATTTCAGAAAAACAGTCTTTCTTCTAATGAATTCTATCTAAATACATAAGTTTTAATGCAAATATTTTACAAATATATTACAATATGTCTAATATTTATACATTTCCTTAGGCAAAGTATGTTTATCAAATTTATACTTAAGATAAAATAACTCTATCTTGGTTGGGCAACCAGGATAGGAAAATGAAATTTTAAAAATACCTCCAGTGAAAATCTAATTTGTATTAAGTGTTAAGTGAACATAAATGAGTGTAAATGATCAGATACTAAAGTTTCGAACAAATCCGTTACATGGCCAAAATCTGATTATCCACCTTTAAATGGTAGTGAAAAGCTCTAGGTTCATTACCCAACCCTTGTAGTTACACCAATTTTTCTCAAACTAGCATTGTGGCCTCTGCCCTTGTTAAGGTCTTATACCTGATGACGCTTAAATCATTGTGTTTTCATACTTGCTCTTTAATTGTGCGATCTTTTACGTAAAAATAGATATTCAATAAAATCTTATTTACTAAATTCTGCAAAGATTAGTATTTCTGTATCATATTTGGAAAGGAAAGACTATAAGCCTAAATAATTTTGAAATGTATTTTAAATATCCAGAAAGAAACTAATTATATCACTATAACAGTGTCTATGACTACGAAAAGATATAGGTCATTAAATGCAATAATCAGGTTTAACATTTTATTTCATACACTATTTCCAGATAGGAGGATGAGTGTCAAATAGTTGTAATATCCGCCGTCAAATTGATTTTATCTAATTAGTTCCGGTTAAGCCGATGTTACTGGACCTCTCATGAACAGACGCAATCAAATCGAGTCTGCTATTATTTTGCTTGGTTCCATTCTTTGCTTCCAAGGAACCTTCTCTTAGGTTTTATTAACAATCACAGCACAGCAGTTTTTTTGTATGCCGTATTGGCGGCTGTAAAATGCCCCCCCCCCCCTACCCCACCCCCTCACCCACCTCCTTACTGTGACGTAGTGTTGTTACATTTTGTGGCGGTTGTTTCTTAAACACAGTTTCATAACCTTTCAATAACAAGCTCATACCGAGTCTGTTATGATTCTGCTTGGTTGCGTTCTATGCTTCCAAAGGATTTCTTCTGATAGTGTTTATCATACTGTCCAAGAGGATTATTTATTCGTAAACATAAGAGAAGGTGATACAATTGCATCAAATCGGGTTGTTTTTTTAATCAAAAATCGGTGACACGGTTCCCGCAAACAGGGAAGTTGGCCCTGTTCAATAATTGATGTATAATGAGTAAGATGTTTATACCTTTGCTGACCTATATAATTCTTTAGTCATAAGCGGTGTAATAAGTGTTGTTTTTTGTTTAGAAATAAAATGGACAATAATACCAATGTACAAGTTACATAAACTTGAAAAAACAAACAGAAAAGGAAAGTTACAAACTTTTGAAAATTTCAACGAATTAATGTTTCATTGAATGTCTGAAGCTACTTAAAAATAGTCTGCCTCATTATTTGAGGACCTCATAGCACGGACACATATTTGATGTTAAGAAAGAAAAAAATTCTGTCTTTCTGATATAGGCTTGTGTACCTGTTGTTAAGTTTCCAAATATTTCCCTGAACTGAGATACAAATAATTTTTGTCGTGTGTATGGCATGAATAACATATGCAATTATTCATGTGACTTAAAACAGCAAATATGTGGTAGATGAATAAATGCTTCAAGTTTTTTTATAATAAATAAGACTTGTTCAACGTTTGAAATATATATATTTTCTCAAGCTTTACTTTTATGTTACTGTCAAAACTTTCAGCATAAGCAAAATTGATTATTGTGGCCTAAAATGATGAAGCGTTTGTTTCACTAATAAAGCTATTATTAGAACAACACTCCCTGATGACAAAAAGAGCTAATATTCTCTCTTCAATACTATTAACGAAATATACTGAACCGCTTAAGAGCGCAACACTTGTTAACTGTAAATAACTTGTATTTCAGGAAAAGGTTTTCATACAAACCTTTTGGAACGTAGCGTTACAATTATGTTAAAATAATCCATCATTGACGAAAATTTCAATACGAAGATATACCTACTTGCATATATTACTGTGTGCTTTAGAAGGTACACAGTGGCAGAATGTAAGTTACAAAATGATAACATTCGTTGACACAAGTACTTTCGCCTGATACTCTTACCAAACCAGGAAACAGTCCTCCTCAAAATGACTATACGCATGTTTAAAAATCGGAAAACGAGGTTAAATAAGAAATACTGCGAAGCATCCTACAAATATAATATGTTATATTGTGTTATATATTGCATCAAATTCTTTACAGATTGGAGATATGCGTCTAAGGACACGCGCTGGATTGTTGTCTCATTTATCTATTCCTCAACCAAACTCGAGCGATTTAGCAAACCTGCACCAGTTATAAGACCTACATTATTCACGTATAAATCATTTAAAAATAAATCGGTAGAAATTATACATTACATATTTAAGTTTGTTTTTTATATAAAAAAAGAACTATTCAAATATTCAAAGTAACTGTTTACAAAACATCAGACAATGAAATAAGATACAGATAACAAAAATTGTAAAGAAGAAAATGTTGGTAAGATATTTCCAAAGTTAGAAGAAATGCACTCTAATTGAGTACGTAAGCAAACAAATGTGCAATTTTGTTCCAAATAATTTGTTAACTGGATCTGTTTTTATGTTTCAGGTTTCTTTCTGACCATTGGTATAGCTCTTTTCCATGGTAAATGTCACATTTTGCGGAAAAT
This sequence comes from Mercenaria mercenaria, assembly GCF_021730395.1. Lineage (NCBI taxonomy): Eukaryota > Metazoa > Mollusca > Bivalvia > Venerida > Veneridae > Mercenaria > Mercenaria mercenaria. The sequence continues at coordinate 46,198 of NW_026459555.1, forward strand.
GGAATTCTTCCCGGGCCACAATATACCTTACAAGAATATACTCCACCGTTACAAAGTCTACACATATGGTTGGTCGTTTGTCTTGGCGTGGATTTGCGTGTTCTTTTGTTACATAGCAGCTTATGTGTGGCTTAGTAAAGCACAAAGTTGTCAGAAAAGTGTCAAAGCAAATGCAACGAATTTACAACGAAAACTACATAGTACTGTATTTATAAATTTTCTTACCTACCGTAAAAATGGATATAATAGACACGACATTGCTACTGTTTAATTAAATATATTTATTCTTGCATAAAAACTACTTTTTTCACTGGATCCGCCCATGTATTAACGGGAGAAAAATCGTGTGCAAACAAGGCATTTCACGTGCTAACAGCATGATTTTTATTTTTGAAATACTTTGCCAGGGACGTATGTATGTATTTCTGCGCAGGCTGATATTTGGCATCTGCGTCTTGTTTTTTTCCATAAAAACATCTTCTTGTAGCATTAAAGGTACAATGTAATCCGTACTACGTTTTGCTGTATCAGTTTCCAACCCGTGAATGCATACGTATCGCGTGCAACTTGTGCGATTGTTCGTTTTTAGGGATCATACTAATGATTTTGGTAAGTATCAATCGGTATGTTTTACCTGATTTTTCGCAGAATTTATATAATAAACCTTGAAAACTCGTCACTCCCTTCGTACTCATTCGCACTCTAAATGTGTCCGTACTCAAAATAATTCGAATGTGTAAAGTTATTATTCTTAAAATTGTGTTCCTGATTATCAATTTTTTAAGTAATATGCAATATTATAGGCAATGGCATGTTTGTAATAACGAGAAATAAAAATAAAATGCTCAAAAACCTTCAAATCATGCTTTTGGTAGTGTTGTTGATATGTGTGCCCCGGTTATGGATATTCAAAACATGTTTACCGTTTCCAAGAACAACAGAATGGTAAATAAAACATGTACCGGAATCGTTAAGTCATCACATATCGTCGTGTCATGTTTTTTGTGCAAGAATAGCGACAATACACGTCAGCAGAAGCCCATGGCAAAATTTTTGTGACCTCGACCTTCGGTGTCTAGTATTACAATACACGGTCGGCTAGATTTACTATAATCATTTATTAAATGTGCGAAATATTTCAAAAGCCTCATTATATGTTTATTCTATCAGATATTATATATAGCTTAATACCAATATTAACAGAAACAATTGATTGTACATGTTTTTATTTGTCAAATAAAATATGAAGAAAGTTGGGTT